>NC_134835.1:60580785-60642268 GCF_004210375.1 Tachypleus tridentatus
CAAGTTTGACTGAAATTCAAAATAATTAGTTATATTATAGTTGCACTTATTTATTACCTCTAAATTTTTTAAAGTCTGCACTCTGAGCTTATGAAATTAGTAACAACAGTGGTAGAAAGAAGTTAACTGTAATTATGAGTATCATTTATCTACAGATAAACATTTCATGGCATATATTCAGGTACAGTGTAACAATAAAATATTTTATTAAAAGAAAGTAAAAACTAAGACTTTATGTATATATCTTTGCCATTTATAAACTTGTAGGTGATGCTAAAGAATATGTGAAGTCTACTATTAGGTAGCCTCCACTCCTATAACAGAAAATATTTGGGCATGACGATAAAGAGAAAAACATATGGTTGGAAAAATTAAAAGTTCATTTAGTACTGTACATGTTTTAGTGAAGTTTATAAATGCTAGCACTAAAGAAAACTGACCTAAAGGTGAAGAGTAATTAATAATTTATTAATACAACTAATACTACAGATAATATTAAACTATCAGAATTCATAAAAAACTAATTTCTGTGAAACTGCAAACTGTTAATTTGTTTCTTCCTTTTGTCAGTAGCAACATTTAAAATTTATTTTAAGTTATCATTTTTTATTGTATTGCTCCAAATGCACTAGCACTAATCTGTAAGAATGTAACACTATTGTGTTCATGTAACTACTTCACAGATTAGATAGATCTTCACCAAAATGGATATGGAGGTTCATTTGGTCCACATAGAAATATATACAGATTTTCAGTTTTTCACCAGTTTTTATGATTATTTTTGAATTTTTTACAATTACAAATAAGGGAACTATTAGGTTGTCCAGAAATAAATGTCAGGATTCTCACTGACATTTAGAAGCTGAATATTTAGTTGGTTTAATCCAACGTTTGTCTCTTACAAAGTGTCTCAATTGTCTGCTGTTTCAACTCTACTCAGAGTAAGTTTTGCAATCCAAAAGCAGCATTAACAAGAAAGACTTTCATCTGATTATCCTCTATGACTTCAAACTTAGATGAAAAGCTACCGAAACTACATGAAACATCAAAAAAGCATATGGCCATCGATCTGTTACTGAACATACAGTTCAGCATTGGTTCCAAAGGTTCTGACATAAAGATGAAAGTCTTGAAGACCACAAAGTGCATGAGCTTGCAGTAAAGCTAGGCAGAAGCAAATCAGGCATTGCCAACCACCTGTGTGTGATTGGAAAGATGAAAAAGTTGGATAAGTGGGTTCTTCACGAACTGTCTGAAGACCAACAAAATTGGCATTATGAGACCTGTCAAAGATAGTGCTCCAAAAATTGAACAAATTGGGAATCAAGATTACGCCTCATCCACCTTATTCCCCAGACCTTCCCCTACATATTTTTTATTTTTTCAAGCACTTTGACACCTTTTTGTACAAAAAGTGGTTTCAAAACCAGATAGCTGCAGTAGAAGCTATCATGGAGTTCTCTAACCACAGAAACTCTAATTTCTACACCAGAGGCATAAACAGCATCGTTACACGTTGGCAAAAATGTGTTGAAGCAAATGATGCTTACTTTGATTAAAGCATGTTTTACAACACTGGTTTATACTTTTCCAAACTTCACAGTTCAAAAACAACATTTATTTCTAGACAGCCTACTAGCTTTTCATATCCTAAGATAACCTCTCATTAATCATGAATTTATGTAACTTTTGTCCAAGGGCTAGTAAATTAATATAATTTTGCAACTGTCACAACAGGTTTCTGTAAGCCTAGAAATTGATAGGAACTTTGTACATTGAAAACGTTTTATTTACAAGATCCTTAAAACTAATAAGTGTCTTAAACATAATTGCAAGCAAATGTACCACAAATATTACAATTAACTCTCCACTAGTTACTGCTGGAATTCCCTATACATGTTACATAGAAAACATAGTATTTTAGGTCACTTTTCTACATCAAGTAATATGACTGACAAAAGAATAAAATTACTTAATATGATGTAGTATGTGACCAGTGCAAAAATAGTCCAAATGTATCAACTACCTAACGCCACTGCTTATCATTATATTGGGCAAATATTTAGTTTTGTCATATTCTGTTATTTTGCCACTAGTTACAGTTACATTATCACAGATTTTACATTATTTATTTTATTTATCTTCTTGTACAGTTTTCAAACTAGCAATTCTCTAAACAATGACTTTAAATTTTAAAGACATCATGATTTATACTGCAATAACCGGCTCTTCTCTTGATTGTCTTCCTCTTTTAAACCAAGAAAATCTAGATCTTCTTATCCTTGATGTTTCAATCTCTCTCAAAGTTGATGTTTGAGGCTCATCTTCATTCATAGCAGGTGGTGCTGAAGGTTCTCCAGGTGGTGTCGATGGTATTTGTGGGTACACTGAATCTATTGCCACATTTTCTGGAAGAAGACTATATGGTGGAGGTGGGACAGTAGTTGGACAATGTGGAAAGTTCAAAACAGGTGTTAGATTACCATGACATCCATGACAGCTAGGTAAGAGAGAATTAGTCTCATGACTTACAGACCACTGACCACCTACTTGAGCACAGTTTTCTGGAGAAACACCACAAGAATGATAATTAGTTGGATTTTGTCTTGGATGGATTAGTCCTTCCTTTCCACATCTCTTCTTATGACACAAACAATAATAAATGCAACAGCCCAAGACTAATAAAATTGGAATGCCTCCCAATAAGTGGTATTTAAGATAACTCCAAATGTGTAAGCCATGGGAACGGTGTAGTTGTCCTTCACTGGTGGCATCCATGCTTTATATACGTTTTAAGTTTAAGAGAGCTGCTGTTTAATAAGATCACTAGACAAAAATAAAATTTGGATTTAAAATATTTTACACACACATATAGCCAATATAAAAAATATTTCATCTTACAGCTATCATGTTAATTCATGTTATGAAAATCATTTTTCTTATCAATGTTTTAGAAATTAAAGCTGTAAAACATTTAGAATAAATAGGGTTTTCTAATCTCATAATAACATTTTTTCTTACATCCAATAATCTCAATATAATTACTATTCACATTTGTTAAATTTTTTCAAAAGTGAAATTTTATTTCCAATAGATACCTCTATTCACATGTTAGTGTTTCCCAATCAAAGAAATGGGAACATGGGGAAAAGAATACATGGCAGGTCAACTTCAGTCCAAACCCAGGTGGTAAAGGGTACTTTTTGTTCAGTCTGTGGTAGAAGAAGAGCTCTTGACCAATTGAGTGAGGATTTATACTGATTGGCTCTGAGCCTATTCAACATCAAACCAGCCAGGAATCAACAACCAGGTAGAGGTAGGATGTGTGAACTGTATCTGGTGGGTCATCTTCAGTCTAAAACTAAGTGGCATCAGGAATTTTCTATCTGTTTTACAATAGGAAAAGGGTTCACATCATATACATCAACAGAACACCACTGCCTAACTTTCAGTGGAACTGTTAACTCATGAGTAAACCTCCATGGTCCACCACCTCAGCAGCTAGGAGCTGATGAGTATTAGTGACTCCTGTATTCCACCAGAAGAAGGAGGTAAAGCTCAAAGAGAAGAAAGGTGTGCGAGGAAGAACTGCATAATGTGGAGAATGAAGGAAGTGAAAAGAACAAAATAGCATAGAAAGAAATGAGAAATCTGAAAGTATGAGAAAGTGTCGTGCTATGGCCAACAATGGATGAAAGTGACAAGCCTTGATTGAGCAGTCATGTAAAAATGTAGAAACCTGGAGGGCAGAAGGCCAAAAATGAGAGAAAACCCAATGTAAAGACCAACTACTGAAAATGTGCCATTTTTGATGATACAGAAGGAGGAAGGCTACACAAGAATAGAGTCTAGAACATCTTACAAAGGACTAAACAAAACTGATGCATGAATATAGAATGATGACATCACTGGATGTGAGAAGGAAGAATGAGGATGAAGCAGTAGGGAGCAAGACAGATGATGAGAAAGGAGGAGAAAACCAGAAAAGATTCAACAGAGCAAATCACAGTTGAGCAAGTCAGTGCAGAGCTATAAGGACTAAGAGAGAGTTAGACATAGAGAAGAAGGTTGAACCTGTCCTGACTAAATGCATTCACAGCTAGAGCTAAGGGATGAGGAACAGGGGACCAGAAAAGGGGAAGTGTGAGATTGAGGTGAGTGGCAAAAGTAACTAGAAGAGAAGAGTTCAGATAAGAGCAAAGCTACATAAACACCAGATAATTGAGGGACCACTCCATAGATAATACCTTGTCAGGTCTTAAAATATGATCCAAAACACAATGTAGGAAACCTGAAATAATACGACATGTGATGAAATATATATGCAAGGAATGGGCCTAGAAATTAAGAGACTGAAAGTGTGGAAACAGAGAGTGAAAATGGATGTCCTGAAGTAAGGTACTGTATCCAAATATGATGGTACATATAAATGTTCGAGATAACCAGGAAAGTCAACTATTCAACTATTCAATCCACTCCCAAAATGTTTTTCACTCTCAACAGCCTGATTACTCAGTAAGAAAGGCCATTGTTTTAAATACCTAACAAAGAATGCTATATAAAATAGCTCAAGCAAGCTTTGATGATGACGCTAATCAATCACTAAAGTTGGGGAATGAGGAACCAAGTGGCACCGTATCATTAGGATCCAGAGAGGCTGAGCTCTTTCACCTACGGGTAAAATGTTTGGTTTAAAAAAAATACAAAGATAAAAGGATGAAATCAATATTCAAATATCAAAGAAATATAATAAAAACAATGCCACACAAAATAAGCATACGAAATAAGTAAACTTATTTTGCAGTTTTGGTGTTAAACATACACAGCTATAAAATACAATAAGTCAATTTTCAAGTCTCATATTAGCATTTTCTATGAATATCTTGAAGATGAAATAAAAAAGTCATGTTATTTTAAAACAATTATGTGCAAGTAGCATTGCTCTTTTAAACATAAAAATTCATTTTTTTTACCCTACAATGTCAAAATTGTTGTTCTGCACTTAACAACACAATAATTAAGGAATTCAGTTGTATTATTTTTCATGTATTTCTTAATGCTCAAATCTGGCATCTAACTCTCATGGTAATCATAATTTCTCACTTGGAAATCAGATAAAGTAATAATTTTTAGACAGATAAAACAATATTCCTTAGAATATGCAAGATATCTACTTTATTTATTACTTTTCATTATTTCAAGGTTTATTATTGTTTTAAATAGAAACCTTATTCTAAGATTAATAGTTTTTTTGTTTTTTTTTCAATTTTGCACATAGCTACTCGAGAGCTATCTGCGCTAGCCGTTCCTAATTTAGTAGTGTAAGACTTGAGGGAAGGTAGCTAGTCATCACCACCTACCTCCAACTCTTGTACCAACAAATACCATCACATTATAATGCCCCCACAGCTCAAAGGGCGAGCATGGTTGGTGCAACTGGGATTCGAACCCGCAACCCTCAGATTACGAGACGAACACCTTAATGAGCTTGGCCATGCCAGGCCTCATTATTTATTATCACACAAATTATTTCATATTATTAGTTTATGGATTTAAGACTAACTAAAATTTACTACACTGACCAAAGTTATAATTTTTTTAAAATTGAATATATATTTTTGATAGGTACTTAATCTTCCTCACAATACTGCTATTCTTATTTAGTGCTGCCATTTATATAAAAAATGTTTTTGCAAATTACAAGCCTTGAATTCCCACATACAACATGACCAGTGTAGTTTGACCATGACAAACCTCCACTAATGTTTTGTTTGTTTTTCTTTTAGCAAAGCCACAACGAGCTACCTGCTGAGCCCACTGAGGGGAATTGAACCCCTGATTTTAGCGTTGTAAATCCGTAGACTTACCGCTGTACTAGCGGGGGGGCACCTCCACTAATAGGAACATGACACACCCTCCTGATGCATGTTATTTCCTCTATTCAATTCTAACAAACTGTAACTTTGATATTAGGTAGAAAAGAAAGAACCAATTTTAGGTGCAGAGGAAGAATGAGAGGAGGTAAGTACCTATCTGAAATGTATTTTCATTATAGGAAAATAATAGCTTCTGGTACATTACCTCACTTCTTCTTACATGTATAGCTGGAATCCCACATTGAATAGGTTGAAGAACCACTATGAGAGACAGAAACAAGTATCCTTTGAAACCAACCAAAGAATACCCATAAATTGTGATACCCACTGACAGAGGAACATGCATGGGAGACTGCACCACTTCTGTACCAAGTATACTCTACACTCAGTGTAGAACTAGGTGTCACATGCATGGGCAGAAAGTGAAAAAAAGCACAACCAAAAGGGAATAAAAACCAGACTGATTCAAATCTGAACAACAATACACTAGAATCTCAATCACGGTGAAGAAAGATGGCAAAAAAACCATCTTCAAAGAGGAATAAGGGGAAATCTAAAATGGATACACTGCAAGATACAGAGTGGCTAAGGCATAACAAACTGTATGCAGCTGGTCAGCTTCAGTCCAAAAACAAGAAGCATCAATTATAGCTTTCAACTGTGGTAGGAGGAAGGTCCACACTATCTTCACCTCAAGATGAATAGAAAAGAGTTATATATATCAAACCAATCTAATAAACCCTAATAAATCCACAAACACAATACATCCTGAAGCCTGACATCTGAATGACAGTACAATGAAATGTGCCAATGTGGCAGTTCACATCACACCAAATTCACTTTGACCAGAACCCCACAAAACAACAGCAGCATCGGACAGGGTAAACCTCTGAGGCAGAGTGCTAAAAAGAGAACCTTTGTCCCAAACATTATCATCCTCTACACATAACTGCATGTTGGAGCTCATGCATCAAAACATCACCCTTGAAGACCCAATGCATGAAGGTGAAGAATATGAGGCAAAACCACAAAATTGCAGTGAGGATGAGGAATCAAATACAAGTGTGAAGATTATGTTGATTGCTCCATCTCTAATCCATAAACACTCACAGGGACCAACATTCAGGTGATGGTGGAATAAAGAGTTCCAGCTGAAGGGTTGTAGTAAATGTGATAGATTTACTCCAAACACCACCATTCTCCAGACAGGATTGCACAAAGTTGAAGCACAATATCAACTTCTGAGTCCCCCACATGTAAGTGGATCACTTCTGTAAAATGCACAAAACCTCACTCTCTGAATAAAACAGCAAAGAAGCTGGGTACAGCATCAACCACAAGGAGATGGAGCATATCTATTTGTAAATAGGAGCAACATCATCATCCAGATATGTGTGCACAGAAGCTGAAACACAATGCTAATTTCTGGGTCCCACCAAATGAAAGTGGATCATTTTTTACAAATTATGTTAAACCTTACCCTATGGGCAGAACAACACAGAAGTTGAGTGCATCATCAATCAACATCTGGGACCTACTGCACAAAGGTGGAGTTCAACTGGAGGATCACACACTATCTACACTAGCAGAACACCACCACCCTATCCCCTAATAATGAAAGTGATCCCATTTAAGAGAATACCTCCATGGTCAACTGCACCAGCAATTTCAAACTGGGAAATAACAAGAACTCCATACTTCATTAGAAGAACAAAGACAGTGGGGGAAAGAGTGAAAAATTTTGAGGAATGCCAACACCAAAGATAGTACAATGAGTGACCACAAAAATCCTATATTAAAAACATATGGTCTTTGATTTACTCAAACAAAGGGATGAGCATATTAATGAAGCAAATATGTCAATAGTGAATAACCTCCACAGTGGAACAAAATCAGCCAAATGTGTCTCCATCAGATCAGAAACCACCTGATAGTCATTGGAACTGTCCACAATGAATAATCCAACATCCAGACACATAGCATAAGTTTGAAACTCTAGTGGTAAAAGCTGGCAAAAGACAGGAAGCTGCAAAATGAAAAGCACCTGTGAGATATGAGAGAGATCACAGTTTCAGAGTGACACAAATGAGTGGCCAAAGACTAAAAGGTTGAAGGCAGATTCACAGAATCCATACATGATGCCACAAACTTTGGAAAATCTCAAAAAACAATGGAGAAAATCAGCCATTAAGAAATCAACAACAAGAAGGTAGCCAAACCTGTGGAAATACAGCATTCCTTCCAATAAGATCCGAACAACAATTAATCCAAGTATGAAGAGATGGAGCTGATGAGAACAATAGTACCAGTAAGAAATGAGGATATATAAGAAATGTATCTGCCCCCCAAAAAAAAAACACCTCAAGGGATCAATGGAGTGCCACATAAAGAAGATGCATTTTGGACAAATACTGTAAGAGAGTCATAAGGGTAAGACAAAAGTGTAAAAATAGATGTGGAAGAAATGGATAGGATTAACAAAGACATTAGCAAAAGCGACTCTAACTGCTGAGAGTCAAGAAAAGGTTGATCAGTTTGCTGACAAGCCAAAGAATAATCATTAGAAGCCCATGAAGGACATGACATGCTAACACAAGCCTTCAACTGATAAACAAACTGCACAGCATAAACTCTAATGACAGGGTAAGGTAGGATTGTTTTTTTGTTTTTTTTAATTTCGTGCAAAGGTACACGAGGGCTATTTGTACTAGCCATCCTTAATTTAGCAGTGTAAGACTAGAGGAAAGCAGCTAGTCATCACCACCCACCACCAACTCTTGGGCTACTCTTTTACCAAAGAACAGTGGAACTGACCATCACATTATAACATCCCCCATGGTTGAAAGGGCAAACATGTTTGATGCAACAGAGATTCGAACCCATGATGGTAAGGAAGGAACAGTATCATACGAAAACTGAACACATCTGAAAATGCATATCTAAAAAAGCAGAGTTAGTCCTAGCAAATTCTTAGGAAATGCACAAATCATAGCACAGTTACGAGGAGGAAAAACAACTGTTAAAATCCTCCTCAGCATGAACAGATTTGAACAATACAGGAGGAACTCAAGCAATATTAAGAGATAAAAAACACCTCATATAATGATCAATCTTTTGATGAATGATAAAAAAATATTTCAGTTTAAACCCTCAGCTCTGAAGACGGTAATGGTATTAAGTACAAGTAATAATATCAGAAGTTGTAAAACACAAACTTTGAAATTCATATTACTCTGTGAAGAAGTGTGAAAAAAAAACAATGTACACAGGTAGGGCATCACAACAAACTACTATAGGAAAAATTGCAGCAAATAAATAAATCAAGTAAATCACTACTTCACAACAAATGAAAATGAAATGAACACAAGAAAATTGGAAAATGTCTGCACTTGATTACTGCATAACAAGAACTGGTAGTTTAGTAGAATCATATAGAGGTAGTTATGTGTTGGTAGGGTTGTTACATGACAATTTATATGTGAAAAGCATGTTGACTGTAGGATGTGTGGGAGTGCAAGGCTTTTGGCATTTAAAAACATTTTGTACATAGAGAGCAACACTGAATAACAATAGCTGTGCATGTGAGAGCAGATAACATACCATATCGGAACTAAGTATAACTCGTTATCATGGTGTAGTAGTTCATACTTTCACACTGGTTCAAACAGAGTGAAGCTTTTACCACAGTTTTGGTTATAATGTTTGTTATATCTACTTTTATTCTTAATTATATCTAATGTAATTATATGTTTACTATTTTATTATAATGACTGTTCTGAATTGTCATCTAGTATATGGATTTAAAATGAACATACGTGTCCTGAGATGGTCAAACCTTGAGGTATTAATGGGGTTATGGCCATAAATATTGGTATAAAAAATGGTACCCAATTGTTGAAACAATCCATTCTTATCATCATATGTAATAAAGATCAAATACTATATTTAATAAGCTATGTTCATTAATAGGTATAAAATATTTTTAGTTTTGATTTATGTAGATAATTTGCATTGTTCAGAAGTTAATATTTATTAAAACTACCTTGAATGAATTTCTATGGGTCATCCCATCATGTATACATTTACAGGAGCACAATTTTGAAAGGCTATATAAAATGTGCATCTTTTTGAGTAAATTTGAAGTGTGGTAATCATTGTAATCACATTTACTGAACTGCACTGGATACAGCTGGATGTCTTGCTTATCTATTCTACTGTGCTGTTTGTAACAAATTATTGTTGAGTCATTTCTAACATAAATAACAGAAAGTATATTAAATATGAGTTAATATCCTTATTAATAAATAATTGCTTAAATAATTATATAACTCATCAAAATATATGCCATAACATTTATTCAATTTATCCAATCTTAGAATGTTTGTCTATAATACAATAAACTCAAGAACATAACATTATGTTTCCTATGTCACACAAATGGGTACACTTAACTAACTGTGTATTTGAATAACTTGTAAAAATGGAGCAACATCTTGCTGATACAGGTAAATGGAGTCACTAAATTTAAAATGTTATAACTGATTCCCTTCTTAACATGAGTTTTAAAAAGTTTCTATAGCTTGAAATTGAGCAAAGAGCATCAGATATAGCATGATATAATACCATTCCTAACAGATGTTACAAAAAGGGATGGCAACAGCAAATGAAACTTTTTGCAGGTCTTGGATTACAGTGCTATAGTGTATTGTAGGTCATTTTAGAGCTCTAAATTATCAATTTTTGGCTAGGATGATCAGTAAATAAATAAATTTTATCATTTTATCTTACATTCCAGTGGTCAAATGTACTGACAAATTAGCTTAAAAACTGGATATTTCATGAAAAATTGTACACAAACCAATTTTATAGTAAATTAATAAGTCTTTTGAAAGACAGATATGGAATGTTGTGTATGATCATACACGAATCTCTTGCTTTCTTATTTTTTTTTGAAATTCTAAAGAAAACTAACAACTGGACAACCCTCTAATTGGCAAAACCAATGGATAAAGATGTGCTGCCGAATGATGCAATGGATATTACAGATACTGCCTACTCAAGCATCAGAGTAGCCCTCAAGACTTCAGATGCTTAGTAGACTCTAGGATTACTACTTACTCTAAACAGTTCAGACCATCACCAAAGAAAGATATTACTATGAATCCAATGTTATTAGCTCAGCTTTGTGTCACAAGTTCATAGCAAAGAATAAGGCAGTAGAGCCATCAGTAGTATGATAGATACAGCTACAAAGGTGCCCAACTGGAAGATGCATTATGGTCAAATGACACAAACATTTGTTTGTGGTAAGGTTTCAATATAGTGTATATATATATTCCTCCAAAATTTGACAGTCTTTCAGTTAACACTATGTCTTTCACATACAAAAAATCAAATGTTTAGTGAAGTATTTTAATAAAATAACAAAGACTTACACATGAATATACTAAGTATTTGTTTTAAATGGTCCATGTGCAAAGTAATTTTCATGTTAAGATTAGAATTACTTATCCTCATCTCAAAAATCTCAAATTTCTTTGTGTAATCCATAAGATATTCATACCCCTCCCCCAAAAACAATTCTAAATAAATCCAAATTCCTTTTTTATCTTTCTGTAACAACTTCAACTTATAACATGAAACTACATTAGTTTATCCTAAGTAGCTTTAAACTCATAAAAGTATACATCTATTTATAATTAAATTTTGTTGCTGTATTGTCATTTTAACCAGGCCTAATTACTGTCTGTACCACATTAAGTTGTAAGTCCCTCAGATCAAGTGCAGCTCGCACTATACATTACCTACATGCTGCTCACATGCATGCCTTATGAAACATTTTTTATTATAATGTATTTTACCTAATCTAATGTTATCTTACCTAAAAAGATCCTTATTTTTACATTTTAGTTATTTATAATAATAAAAAACAAATATGAAAAACAAGAAATATAGTACTTACCCAATCTTTATTTTTCCTGCTGTTAATAACTGAGGATATGTTATCCCACTATTTTATACTGATGGTTGTAATGTACTAAATATTTTTTATTAAATCATGCATCAAAGAACATAAAAAATAGCATGCAAGAAGTAGAAAATTTAGCCTTAGTCAAAAAATTTTCCTAGCTTTCTAACTATTCAGTAAAAGCCCTTACAGATTCATCTAAGCTAGACATTAAGTTTCTCACATGTTCATTATTTGTATTCTGTGTGAAACATACTATTAACACTATGTTCAGAACACAATGTTATACATCATTTGATAGATGAAAACATTGACTCTTTATGGTTATAGGTAATGTATAATTAAACACAAGAGCAAACTATTAACAAATCCTGAGGAATGATGATTTTTATAATGATTAATCTATGTCTAACTTTCTACTTTTTCAAGGGGTGGAACAGAAGAAAAGATACCTAAAGAAAATATGTCACAAGCATCAAACTGGAGGGAAATTCACATTTATTTAAATATTGCCTTGTAGAATTAAAATCTTAAAACTTGTATACAAATATGATATGAATTATTAGCTATGATTTTATGCTACACTAATTTATATAGCAAACAAAAACTATTTATTCAATGAAATTTTGATTGCAAGGCAATAAAACGTTGTCATGTATAGTAACAGATATCAAAGACAAAAAGGTTAACTAAAAATGACTCATTGTCACCTGCCAAAAGACTATCACCACCAGATACCCTGCAACCCACCTCAGGGTTACACAAGGATATAGTTCCTTTCTATAAAACAGTCTGTGATCACCAATAAACTATTAATCATTAAGATGTTATTCATGATTCTTATTATCCTGATGATGACTGAAGAAGGTTGAAACATTGTTCTGTACTTTTATTTTAATTAAAATTTTAACACCCATACCAGCTGTCTTTAGAATACAATCAGATGTTCACATTTTCTTACACTGAAAATTTATTTCTGATAAGTACTCACCTCCTCTCATACAAAGACATCTTGATCCTGGATTGCTCTCTAAGCATTTTTCACTAACAGCACACTATTTTTTTATACCCATCACTTTTGCACCATTTGAGAATGTACTGATCATGTGACTATCCTCTATCAATTATACTGCACCCTCTACTATTCTATGGTAATCCTTACTTTTAGGAATTAGCAGATGTAAACTAAAAACAGTGTCATGTCAGGGAAAAGAAAGGGTGGAAAGTGGAGATAAGTACCTATCATTAATATATTTTCAGTGCAAGAAATGGCTAACTTCTAAAACATTCTTCTCTCCCCACTCAAAGCTAGAATCCCACACTACCAAGGTGGAGTGGCCAGTGAAGGCACATCAATATTCATTCAAGCAGAAGAACAGATGTGCAAGAATATGAATAGAAAGCACACATGTGAGGTATAACACTACTTCTGGAAAAAATATGTTCTTCATCCAGTAATTAACAAAAACAAAAAGAGGGTGGAGCTAAATTGGCAGACATCAATGCATTCAGAAAAGAGACCTGCAGCACTGAATCAATGAAAAGGTGCTGTAGACTTGAAACAGCACAGCATTAACAAATATGAAAATTCTGGTGTGGAAGCAGCAATGGATTTATATAAGAATGTGCCAAGGATATATCAATGTATATCAAATGAATTCCATGAGGGAACATTTAGTGGAAATGCCTTATATAAGATCTTGAGATCAACAAGTGCAATCCTTCCAGGCTAAAAACATTCAGCAGAAGAATCTTGGGGAGACAGAATGAAGAAAACAATCACAAACATAAATGTGATATTGAGGATTTTCATAACTAGCCTGTTGTTGACAGACATGTCATGGTGCTAGAGAGAATGTGGACGGGAAAACCAAGAATTGTATATGAACAGGCCACGTGCAGTCCACCCAGGCTAAAAACATCCAGGGAAAGTGCCTCAGGAAACATCAGTTACGCCAAATGCAATCCATCCAGGCAAAATCATCCAGAGGAAGCAACTTGCATAAGCTTATTTAGATCAAAAAATATTATTTGCCAAGGCAAAAAAAAACCTCCAAGGGAAACACCTTGGACACATAATATTCAATAATTTGGCCAAGTGTGGTTTGCTTGGGCAAAAACATTAATAAGAAGTGCTTTAGATCATAATTATTATGTTATTGTATGATTGTTGTTCAATAATAAGCATACCAATGAAAGCCCTATCTCACCAAGAAGGTACACAATATAATAATTCTGATTTCGTGTATTGTACAAAACCTACTCACAAGAAAACTTCCTCAGTCCAGTGACATAGGACTCAGAACCAGAAGTGGCAAGGACTCCCATGCTCCACCACAAGACAAGGGAGAGCATTACATGTTGGATAGTTTAATGGAATGAAACATAAGAAACAGAGCAAGGAGTTTCTGTGATTTCCTATTTTGAAACACAGAAAGAATCTGATTGGTAGAATCAGAATCCCCAGATGATTTACTCGTGAAGTCCATGAGCGATGGTTCTTTATATATGCAAATGATAAAAATATATATACACATACCACCATATTGGCAGCCTATGATCTTACACCCCATCTCAACAGCAACCATTGCAGAAGTATACAGATTTAGTGCTAATATAATATTAAGCATAACTGACCAGGCAACACCTGCCACAATGTGAGATCCTGAAAAATGATGTATATCGGCTAAATAACATAAAACAGTACACTGAGTAACCACAGTCAAATGTGAACAGGTGTGTGTAAAATCGTAGCAGGAACAATATGATACCATTTTGAGGAAAACACAGGTCATACAGATAATATGCAACAAATGTATTGGGGGTTACCCACAAACCAGCCTGACTGTGAAATAAGGAAACATTATGTAAATTGTGACCTTTCACAGACAAGTCAAAAAACAGCAGACTTGTGAGTTGATTAACCTATCCAGTGAGCATAATTATAAGAGACACACCTGTGATGTACAGCACTACTTCTGGCATAGGTATACACTTTGCCCAGTAATGAATAAATTCAGATACACAGGGTGAAACTTAATAGGTACCATATCATTTAAGAGATCTACCCTTACACAACAGACAGTACACAAAAGTTCCACATATGTAACAAGCAGGAGCATGTGAAACAATGATAGATGGATTTTACGAAGGTGCTGTGAGCTGATATAAGAATATGTGGTAAACACTTTGGATAACACAGAGTTTGTCAAATGTGGTCCATCTGAGTAAAAAAGATCCAATGGAAGCACCTTGCAAAAGAGTAATCATGGTATACTGTGTTAGTAAGATTGGGAGATCAATGAGTGTAGTCTGATCAGATAAATCACATACCAAGAAAGAACATTTTGATAAGTGGTAGTATGACAAATGTGATCCATCCAGACAGAAGGCATCCGTTACTATTTGTAATGTTCGTGAAATGGTTTTCAGATGTTTGTCTACAAAAGAATGACTACCCAAGAAAATTTTTTCTAAAATATATACCAGATTAAAATGGATTATCCAGATCAGAAATTGTACTCATGTTCTTAATTGTACTTCATATGAACTAAGCCTTTAGAGCTTTACAGTTAACAAACTTTAACACTACTTAGTATGAAATTGTACATTATTTATATCAAGAATTTCAATTCACATCAAACTTTAATGTAGAAAGTTTAAATCTTCAAGTTTATGGCTTTCCATTAGAAAGAGATACTGTCATAATATTCTGTAATAAATTTAATTAAAAAGGCCAACTTCCAAGGGTAAATGTAACATGTCTCTACCATACAATCCAACATGGCCAATTTCAGCACAAGAAAATCATGAACACAGGAAAAAATGATACTTACCTATACCACTGCTTGTGATCTGCAAAATGCAAGAAGGTATCTTTGCACCAAATTCCATATAATTTGGCTGACATACACATGAGCAATTCACTGAAACCTTAGTTTGTGTTGGGCTTGCTGAGAAATTGAGTAAAAAAACTGCCTATATTCCTGTTTGGTACCTGTAAAAAAGTATCTTTGCATCAAATCTCATGTAAACAGGTCAAAATGTAGTACTGTCAAAAAGCCTTAAAATAATGTTTTTTGTGGGATCTTGACCCTTATAATCACTCAATGTGTGCCAGTCCAATATTTTTGTTTCTCACTGCATAGGACCTGTAGAAAAACATCTTTATACCAAATCCCACATACAATGGTAAAAACGTGGCTAAGTATTTGATCTCAAACCTCAAAATTATGCTTTGGAGGTTATTTTACCACTAACCCAGGGGTTCCCAACCTTTTGGCACTCGCGACCCCTTACCTAAAAGTTTGAAACCCATGTGACCCCCTACTTAGGGCTTACTATCAGCAGCTTAATTTTTCTTTTATTTTCTGTGAAGGAGAGGGAAAGAAACATCTAAAAAAATATTTTAAAATTCTGTAATTATTTATTAGCAAATTAAATCACATTGGTCCAACCTGAGTTCACAAAAAGAACATATATTTCTTAAAATAACATTAACATAGGTTTGAACAGCTATCCAACCCAGCTAGTGAGATGCCTGATGTTGCATTTCAGCAGCAAGCTTTGAAATTCGTGGCCGAGCATTTGTTAGAGCCAGTCTCATATCATCTCCAACATCCAATCTGTTCCTATTCTTTGTTTTATATTGACAAGAGTAGGAAATCCTGCCTCACGCAAGTAGGTAGAAGCAAATGGAACAAGGACACGTAAAGCTATCATGCTGACTTTGGAGTATGACTGATACATAGCGCACCAGAACTGAGTCACGGATTTCACCTTGAAGAGATCACGAGCTGAAGAGTCTTTCCTTAGATCCAGAAATTCATCTTGGATATCATCTGGGATGCTGGATACATCAAGTTCAGTACAAAATGGGTTCCTTACCAGGGCCTCCTGTTCCTGTGATAGCTCAGGGAAGTAACGCTCGACTTCCTTTTCTAGAGACTGAAGATGTTCGGTAATCTCATCCTTGAGGAACTGATCCAGTTGGATCTGAGACTCATCCGTCACTCCACAAAGTTTTTCAAACATAGCGATGTTTCCAAGATTGGTTTTCCGATGCCAGTTCTGCAGTTTGGAAACAAAGGCCCGATGACTATCTTGAAAAAGGAGAACGTGTTTCCCTTCCTTGAAGCTTCAAATTGAGCTTGTTCAGCTGGTCAAAAATGTCGGCTAGGTACGCAACCCTTTTATTCCATGCTTCATCTTCGAAGTGAGCTACAAGATCTTTCCTTTCTTGAATCTCCAGGAATAGCTTTATTTCATCTTTCATTTCAAAGACACGATTAATAACGTTTCCTTTAGACAACCAACGTACTGCTGCGTAGAAGAGAAGAACTTCGTGGTCAGCATTCATGTCTTTGCATAGTTCATTGAATAGGCGAGTGTTGAGTGCTTGAGTCTTCACATAATTTACAATTTTTATTACAGATTCAAGCACTTCCTGCAGAGAGGCAGGGAGAGTCTTACTGGCGAGAGCATATCGGTGAATCATGCAGTGGATGCCCTTTGCTTGAGGTGCTAGCTTCTTCACTCTCGACTGGAATCCTGATTTCGATCCCAGCAGAGCTGGTGCCCCATCCGTACAAACCCCACACACGTTTTCCCATTGAAGATCTTCGCCTTGAAAAAAAGTTGAAACTTTTCCATGACATCATCAGCTTTGTTGTGGTTTCAAGTGCACTGCAGAATAAGAATTCGTCTTTGATGTCACCTGAATTAATGTATCTCACGAAGACAAGCAACTGAGAACATGAACTTACATCTGTTGACTTGTCGAGCTGAAAGGAGAACAAAGGGGAACCCTTGATTTCAGTCAAAACCTGTTCCTTCACATAATAATAATATAATAATAATAATAATAAATTTATTAAGCAATAAATTAGACACAAAAAATCAAATATCAATATAAAACCATCAACAAAGAGTTAACTCGTCCTGTGATGGTTAAACACATAATAATGTAAAATCAAAACTTACAAAATCAATATAAAGTTCCCAGAATATTATCATCAGTATTTAAGATCCATTGTTTTAAGTATTTCTTTTGATTAACACGATTAATAGAAGATCTTATACTATAAGGAATAAAATTATGAATACGAGGTGCCAAATAAAGATATTGATGAAGTGTAACTGTTTTACGTGGTGTGGGTACATTAATTGGAAAAAAAGATTGAAGTCGTGTAAAATATGAAGTGACTTTAAAAGGCCTATTAAAAGAAACATGCAATGTAGATAAAGCTAAAAAATATAAATAAAGTTTATCATATGAAAGAGGGAGTTAAATTTACTGAAATCGGTATCAAGCCTATGAGTAAAATAAGAGAGAAAACACTTTTTTGCAACTTGTGAATAGGAATTAAAAAAAGTCTTATATGTGCCACCCCAAATTGAAATACAATATTGTAAGAAAGATTGAAAGAGAGCATAATATACACTTAACAAAATATGATAAGGAGCACAATGACTAAGTTCAAAAATTAGCATAGAACTATATTTTAATTTATTAACTAAAGAATTAATATGAAATTGCCAATTTAATTTTCGATCTAAAATAATTCCTAAATATTTAACAGAGGAAACTTGAGTCAATTTGGGACACTTACAATTAGGGTAAGTATAACAATCACTAGAATGATAAAAAATAGAAGGAAAAGCTGGAATGACACCATAAAGGTTAAACTGAAGAAGAAAAGATTTAGATATATTTAAGGATAAGTCATTACAGAAAAGCCAATTTTAATTTTATTAAGATCACTAGAAATAATGGCTTCATTAATTAGATTTGGCTTACTATAAACAACAGCAATATCATCGGCATAGGCTTGGATATCTCCAAAAACTGTTGGTAAAGAATATCATTTATATAAATGAGAAATAATAAAGGGCCCAGAACAGAACCTTGTGGTACTCCAACATTAATTGTAAGCCAATCACTATAATTATTATGGATACAAACTGATTGCTTTCTATTGTGAAAGTAAGAAAAAAACCAATCAAAACAATGCCTCTAAAACCATAATAAGATAATTTATTTAACAATATTTTATGATTAACAGAATCAAAAGCTTTGGCTAAGTCAAGAAAAACAGCAATTGGATGAAGATCAGAATCCAAAGCTTCTGTAATACTTCCCACAAGTTTAGCAACAGCAACCTCCGTTCCAAGCCCAGGCCGAAAGCCAAATTGAGAAGGAGACAAAACTGAATGTCTATCAAGAAATGATAAAATTCTAATCTTCATAGATTTTTCAAATAGTTTAGAGAAATGTATTAATAAGGAAATAGGTCTATAATTCGTAAAATCAGAAATATTACCAGATTTATAAATAGGAATGACCAATGATAACTTTAAAGCATTAGGAAACTTCCCTTGAGTAAAAGATAAATTAATTAAAAAAGTCAAAATTGGTGCAAAAAGATTAGCATTAGCTTTCAAAATCTTAACCAAACACCATCTACACCATTAGAAGCTGAATTTGATAAGGAGAAAATATTATTCATAGTTTCAGATACAGTAACAGGATATAGGTAACAAGAAGAAGAAGGAGCAGGAGGCATGCCCTGAGAACAAAATTTAGGATTGGAGCAAGTAGATTTAGCAACATTAACAAAAAATAATTCAAATCAGATAAATCAGTAGTACCAAAATTACAAAATTTCTTATTTTTTTTTTAACATCAATAATAGAGTTAACAATATTCCAATTCTGTTTAATAGTTTTAGCATTCTTAAACAGGTTATGATAATAAGTCCATTTAGTCTTACGGGTCAAGCTAACAACATAATTCCTTAAACACTTAAATCTAATCTTTAAATAAATATCATCAGGAAATTGATGTACTTTCTTTTTAACTTATCTCTTTTAATCATTAACAAAACCAATTCACTGGTAATCCATGGCTTAATTTTTTCTAAACTTTCGTGACACAGAAA
This sequence comes from Tachypleus tridentatus, assembly GCF_004210375.1. Lineage (NCBI taxonomy): Eukaryota > Metazoa > Arthropoda > Merostomata > Xiphosura > Limulidae > Tachypleus > Tachypleus tridentatus. Next base: position 60,600,570 of record NC_134835.1, read on the forward strand.
CAGTAGTAGTACAACTTTGAATACAATCAGTTAACACTTCAGCAAAATTATCATAAGCAACATTAACATCAGAACAATTCATAACACAGGACCAATCTGAAAAATTCAAACAAGAACTCAATTCATTAAACTTAATCTTTTGAACATTTGAGACATGTTCTAGATCCGATAAAATGTCTATACATAAAACAATTGGAAAATGATCGGTCAAAAAACTCTCAACAATATAAGAATAACAATTTTAACAGTATTTCCACTAATTAAAAAATGATCAATACAAGAATTAGTAACATTGGTTATCCGTAGGAGAAGAAATAATAATACTAAGATTGTTCTCAGACAAAAACTTAAAATATGCATTCTTATAACAAACATCATCAAATGCCAAAACATCTATATTAAAATCACCAACAAGTATATTAATATCATATTTGTATAAATTCAATTCTAATGAAAGCTCATCAATAAATTTCAATACAGGCAATCTAGGAGATCGATAAACAACAAAGAGATTAAATTTCTTATTTTGAATCATACAAAATAAAATTAAAGCATCAGACTTAATGTACTGCACTTCTTTTATCATAGTCAGTATCTCAAATTTAACAAAACTGCCACCCACTAGCCTTATTTAGACCAGAAGATGAAGAATAAAAGGAGTAACCTGGAATCGAAAGGAAACAAATCCATCCTCAACAAACCAAGTTTCAGAAAAAGCTATTATATGAAATTTAACAACGCTTGATTGTAAAAAAACAAGAAATTGGTCAAAATTTTGAGTAAGACTTCGAATATTAACATGTATTAAATTTAAATGACCAACAGAAAAAACATTTGGTAAATCAGAAAGAGAAGACAAAGTTGGTGTAACACCAACAATATCATCAAAATCATCAGCCATTGCAGTATTTATAAATTATTAAGATCAATCAAGCAACGTAAAACAATGGGCTGAGTAGTTTCTGATTTCCTAATAAGAATATTACCATTCGATACCCAAAGAAATTTATAGCCAAGATCTTTCTGTTTTCGTTTTGCTTGCATGAAAATATCACGATAATATGGGGAGAGATGTTCGTTAACATAAACTGGATAAGATTCATTACAGACCTTAATATCATTAGTATTAAGAGAGCGAAATTTAGTTTTCTTAAGTTTAAGCAGATCAAATTTAATTTGCTTACGACAAAACTTAACAACAATCTGTCTCGGACTCTTATTTTCAGTTGTTTTCTTTCCTATACGATGAACAGTGTCAATATCTGTAGGAGCACAGTCAACCCCAAAAATAATAATAATAATATAATAATATTATATCATAGACATTTTAGAAATGAGCCTCTCTATAGTATTATTTGACAGGGATACTTGCTGCATCTTCTTTGCACTGGCTTCTCCAAGAATAAGATTTACTGCTTTCATCATGCAGGGTTTAAGAAGTGTTTCTCCAATCGTATGAGGCTTTTTTTGTTTAGCAATTTCGAATGCAATCCCGTATGAAGCTTCCACTACGGCTGCACTCTGCTGCTGAAACGACCCACTTCTATCGATTATTTGGCTTTTAAGACACCGTTCATGCCGTTTGAAGAAATCCAAACCCTTCTTTGCGTGTTCTGGATGTTTCAAAACAAACTGTGGTTTCTCGATGCCATCGTTGGTGAGCACAGTGTTGAAGCCAATGTTGAGGTAGCATTCTGAGTATCTGCGCCGTTTAGCCATGGACACAACTCACCTCTACTGCTTACTTATCTCCTTGTTAAAATAAAATAAAAATGTTGAATAATGAACGCTTTGGCAACTGTAGATCTTACACTGACTACTTGTGGGGTGCAGGTAGAGTAATGATGGGGTAAGTATTGGGAGGGAAAGGAGCGTGGATAGTCGCGAATTCGTCATCCACCAATCAGCAACAGACATGCACTCACGCGTCGACAGCGAAAGCACACACACTTAATCAAAGCTAAACAGACACACAGCATCACGTACATGCTCGTGCACTCACATACTGCTACTCACTAGTACACACATACATACAGTTGCAGACACATACACATTCACACAGGCACATTCACTCACAGGCACGCATACATACACCCATAATATCACCTAATGACATTGAACTAACGTAGCACACGTTTTGCTTTGCAATCAAAAAAAAAAAATGTAACAGCATGGAAATGTAATTGATGAAATAAAATTAATGTTATCCCAAGCTACTTCTAACAAGGCTACACCCACGGTTGGGAACCCCTGCACTAACCCCATAAAATCCCTAAAAAGGCTTAAATAAAAAAAGGTGTATGAGCATATTCAATCAAGGGAATATTTCAAAGAAACTTAAGAAGTGAAGGAATGGTGTTCAATTGAAAAGTCTTCTAAAGAAGTAAGAAACAAATGAAAAACAGTATGTTTCTCTGCAGAAATATAATTACTGTTTAAGTATGGTTCTTGGTTATTTTTACTTAATGGAATCAACTAACATAGTTTCCACATTATTTATTTTCTTCTGTTTTCTCTCCAAATGCAAGTTATTAACAATACTGCCTTTTGGGAAGACCTGTGAGCTAAAAGTTCAGTAGTTTAATGTAAAATAAGAAATAATCATAAAAGTTCAGTCTTATAATGTGTAATATAAAAACAACCATTTTAACAAATCCCACTGTTTTAATGCCATTTGAAATAAATCTGAAGGCAAAAAAATACTTTAACAAGCTTTCTACACAGTTCAATTCTATCATGGTAATAATTTATGAGTGAAAGAAAACAAAATGTAATACATGACTGCTCTACAGGACAATCCAAAACTTTAATGCAAAAAACTCTTTATGTACAAACTTTACACATTCCAAGAGAAGCACTTCTAAAATACTATACACAAAAGAGTAAACGTTTTCAATAATGAAAGCTATATAAAAATTGTGTTAATCCATACACATATAATCTACTTAATGCAAACTATGTTTAAAGTGTTTTACTTACTTATTTAAAATTTCCACACACAAACTCTGCATACTGCAGAGAAGTACATCCTAATACCAAATAAATAAGGCATTTTCAGTAACAAAAAGAAAACAAAGTCATACATATAACCTATTAATGAAGATGGCTAGTAGTGGTATTAAAACTAATTAAAATAAAGAACCATGTCTTGACCTTTGTAGGTCATCTTCAGGTTAGCAGAGGTTAACTTAGTGTATAAAATGCTGAACTTGGCTTAAGGTGCCTAAATTTTAAACATTCAAATAAAAACTCTGGAAACTGAAAGACAGACATTTCTCAATATTATATAAGTTAATTACATGTTCAGTAATAAAAAACATACATGTAACACTTAATGTACTCAGAACTTGCGTAGTTCAACATATATAAAAAACGTCATAATTGCCTGTAGGGACTTGTACAATATAAAGCTCCAGTATCTTGTAATGGCACCAATGAAAATGCTTTATCTAGAAAATAATGAGAAAGGCTTACTAAAATACAACACTGATAAAACAACTAACAAAGGACAACTCTTGAACTTATCTCCATGATGTAGCTGGTTCCCTTCATTACGTACAATGAAATGTTTTTATAAATCATAAACAAATAAACTACAGAATGTAAAACAGTACATAAATGACTGTAATCATAAAACATATAAGGAAGTTAATTCATAAATTGTGAATTCTAGATTTTGGGGAATAAGTGCGCAAAGTTGTTCCTTATGATTTATATAAAATATTTACTTTTGCACTGGCCATCCTTTGAATCTGCATTAGCAGCACAAAAATAAGAATTTTGATAATAAACCAAAATTTATAGATTATATAAATTATAATGAACATTTTCATCTGTTTAAATATAAACATGCATAGTGACACATTCAACTAGTTCTAAAACATAAATAAAAAGAATGACAAATAAGTACTGACTGGTGACTTAGAAACCAAGAACTTCTGAAGTCTTCTGTTAATACTTACTCCAAGAATGGCAAATACAAAATGTATTTTTATCTTCAACTGTAAAAAGATAACTTTGCATTTATCACTACTAATGTAGAATTTGTAATATGAATTCTTTACTTCTGATCACATTTACTTTTTGTATTTTGCATTATGTAGCTCATTTCTAAGGATTTATAAATACATTTCTCTCGTAACTTTTTTTAAACTTTTGTTTAAAGCCACACAAGGGCCATCTGCGCTAGCCGTCTAATTTAGCAGTGTAAGACTAGAGGGAAGGTGGCTAGTCATTACCACCTACCGCCAACTCTTGGGCTACTCTTTTACCAATGAATAGTGGGATTGACCGTAACATTATAACATCCACATGGCTGAAAGGGTGAGCATTTTGGTATGATGGGGATTCAAACCCATGACCCTCAGATTATGAGTTGAGTTCCTTAACCACCTGGTTGGTCATGGCTGGCTGCATTTCTTTTAGTACAGACTACAAAACAGAAAGCTGTCAGCTATATTTCTCTATATAAGTTCAAATTTGTCTTTTTTTTAAATTAACTTAACAGTGGCTACATTTGTTGAACTGCAGTATATTTAAAGTAAACATATTTTCACTGATACCAATACAAGCTGTTAAAGGTAGTAAAGTCTAAAGCAGGGGTGGACAACTTATTTTTCATAGTGATCACAACTGTGGCTAATGAAAACAATGAACACACTATTAAAAAAAAATAATAAAAGATGTTAGTTTAATCAAAATAATTGCATTTCAACTAACCTTCAATGTGAAAATTGATGAGGGTTTTCATCAACAAGTTTCATGAAATTTGGCTTAATATCTCAATGAGCATTTCAGTTCTACCTCTAAATTTATGTCAGTAAGCCAAGATCCATATCTAGACTTGAGAAAATCTGGAGAAGAATACGTTGACTCACACACCCATGTGGATCCAAAACATGGAAAATAATTTTATAATTGCTACTTTTAAATTTGGAAGACTCATTTATCAGAATAGTGAGGCACATCTCTCTGAAAGAACATTTTTGTTTACCTTTTGTGAATTCTACGCTTGCAGGGTAAGCATCTCGTCTTCAAATCCACATTTATCAAAAGACAAAAAAGATGTAATTTCCTTACTAAAGTTCCTGAGTCAAATTGAAATGAATCATGAAAAATTCAAATATCAATTTCAAATTTCTATATTCAGAGAAATGTGATTCAAATTTTTGATCCAGTTTACACAGAGATCATCTTTAGCATCAGAGAAATCATAGTCATTAATTTCTAGAAAACTATTTAACTTTGCAAAATGTGTCAAATTATTTTTTTTTGTAATTGTTCCACAAGGAGGTTTAGCTTTAATCGAAATTCATGAATAGACTGTGATTTCTCACTCATTATTTTACCTCTTCCCTGAAACTTCATATTCAAATTATTCAAGTGAGCCATCATGTCACACAGAAAGTGCAAATTACACTGCCATGACAAAGTTTGAATTTCAAGGAAATTTTTCAATCTTACCTTTTTCAACAAGATACTCTTTATTCGAGGAAATAAGGAAGTAAATAATTCCAAGGCTTTTCCTCTACTCAATTATCTTACTTTTACAAAATCAGTAGGATCATCAAAGTACATTCAATGCTTTTCTTCAAAAACTCAACAAACTGTCGATGGACAAGAGAGCTTCCACTTCTAATATAATTCACAATTCTTACAACAATGTCCATCAAATTTTTCAATTCATCACTTTTAGGCATCTGAGCACATAACATTTTCCTGATGCAAAATGCAATGGAAAGATGGCAGCATGGACTTCACATTATTTTCAATTAAATGCTGCTTCAAAGAGAAACAAATCCTAATTTCACCCAAGTCATGATGGCAGCACCATCTCTTGTGACAGAAACCAGTTTTTTTTAAAACCCAGGTTGCATTTTGTTGACATTTCAAGAAATTTTTCAAAGATGTTTTTCCACATGTTCGATTTCGTAATCAACAAAGGCCAAGCATTTCTTCCCTCACTTAGGAAATTAGTTACATATCGAACCCAAAATATCAACTGTGCAGTGTCACTAACATCTGCTAACTCATCTAGTGCTAAAGAAAAATACAAGTAGTCTTTTAATTGTTCAAGCAACTAATTTTCTGTCTTTTGCTAACCTCTAGCATTCTGCTGACAATTGTTCTGAATTAGAGATTATTTACCTTTTGAAGAATATCTTATTTTTGAATCATAATTCTCCAAGAGTTTCAATGACCACAATCAAATTTTTTTTTTTCCAGTTCAGCATCAGAAAATGATTTCTTTTTTTTGAGTTAGAATCCAAACTACTTTATAGCTAGCTAAGGTAACTAGATCTATCGATGATAAAAATCTTTTTAGGCCTCCATTTTGTTCACGAAGTTGTGCTTTCAGACGGCAAATTTCATTCACACATTTGCTATCAACTGGAAATTTTACATCAAATTCGTTATGAAAATTGTTAAAGTGTTGCTTAAGGCTGTATACTTTATTATTCCTAAAACTATTTGTTAACAAAGGTCACACTGACTTATTATTTGCTTTAATCACTAAATTTCAACTTCCAACTTTCATTAAATTCTCGTTTCACGTTTTTCCAATCACGCGCCATTCTCTTTTCAGCAGTAATGCCTGAATCAATTAAATTGTCTTTATTTTCTGAGTGTTCACCATCATCTGGATTCTTTCGTTTCCGAACTATCCACTTATCCATATTATGGAATTAAAAACAAAATATATTTAAACACTTGAAAGTTGCACAATAAAAATATGTTCGCAAGCACATGAAAAGAATAAATAACTCGACAACAAACATTTAAGCCTGACTGACGTTACAAAATAGGCGTAATCTGTGGCAGTGATGATTTTTTTTTTGTTATAATTTCTCGCAAAGCTACACGAGTGCTATCTGCGCTCGCCGTCCCTAATTCAGTAGTGTAAGACTAGAGGGAAGGCAGCTAGTCATCACCACACACCGCCAACTCTTGGGGTATTCTTTTACCAACTAATAGTGGGATTGACCGTTACATTATAATGCCCCCACGGCTGAAAAGGCGAACGTTTGGTGTAACGGGGATTCGAACCCGCGTCCCTCAGATTACAAGTCGAACGCCTTAACCCACCAGGCCATGCCTTACCTGTGATGAAGCTCGCGACATTAGCGATGACGTGAAGCAGTGCAGCTGCTAATTATCAAATTTCCGATAAAAAAAATAAATGATCTAAAAAGTTGATTCCTAAACCGAGCTGGCTACAGTTGTGCTATCCACTGGCTACGTGTGGCCAGTGGCCATGAAGTTGTCCACCTCTGATCGAAAGTCAACATGCATATCATGAAGTACAACTATAACAGTACAAGTCCTTTCGTGTAATCAAACTCAAACTAGTCAAAGTCTATAAATAATTAAGTACACAAATTCTCAAAATGTTTACTATTTTTATGCCAATTTATGAACATTAACTTGATGAAGTCACATTAAGCATTCTCAAATGATTAAACAGAGATCACATGATTTATTTATAATTGTACAGATATAAACTATATACTATATAATTTTTATAAAGTAATTAAGCAGGTAATATAGTATAACGTTTTTATGTTGTTTTATCACTGAGAGCGTCTGGTCATTGGTTTAATTTATAAATACCATAAGTAATGTTTTGTTTGTTTTTGAATTTCGCACAAAGCTAATTTAGCAGTGTAAGACAGCTAGTCATCACCACCCACCGCCAACTCTTGGGCTACTCTTTTACCAACTAATAGTGGGATTGACCGTAACATTATAACGCCCCCACGGATGAAAGGGCGAGCATGTTTGGCACGACGGAGATGCGAACCCGCGACCCTCAGATTACGAGTCGCACGCCTTAACGCGCTTGCCCGTGCCAGGCCCATAAGTAATGTACAAACATATAAAATACAACTAATCAAATATACACCTAAACTATATTAACTTAAAATAACGTACTATTAATATTAAGCTTATTGTCAAAGTGTTCGTTATCTTAAAAACTGTAACCAAATTCAATGAAAAGATTCGTACAAGAAATAACCGTACCTCATCTGCAATACCAAAACCGATTCCATTCACTATATTTGCCCTCTATCTTTTGTTTTATATAATATATATTAAAATTTACAAAAAATATTTAAAACATAGGAACAAATTTATTTTTCTGTTTTGTGGTAAGCATAAAGCTGCTATAGGTATAAACTGTGCTCTGCCTACTGTAATGATTGAACACCATATTTTAGCGGTGTAAACCATCAACTTAAGTTTGTTGCTCAGTACTGGTATGATAAAAATGAAAAATACAGATGTATATTTAGTTCTTCCATGTCACACACATGTACATACTGTTTATTCCAAATTCAACATAGCATTTCATATCTCAGCAGCGAATCCAGAATTTTGTAAATTATGAGTTAAGAGGAATGGATACAGAAAAATTACTCAAAGAATTACCCACCCCGTCTTTAAAGGAGATAAAACTTTTTGTCGTTTGAAACTTTTCTAAGACAAATTCCTGAAAATTCTCCTTAGTTTTTGCCTGCCACTCCCATTTGAAAACAAGCAACAAGAAATTCCAATGATCAATACATTCTGCTATCATTGAGAGCATTTAACTTCATTTGCGGAATTGACTCTTGGAATCAAGATCCCGAAGTGACCCCTGGAATCATATTTTTTTCAAGCGCTCTTCACTGATAAGAGAGAGTTTGTTTATCAGTTTAGAATTTCGCGTAATGCTACAAGAGAGCTATCTGCGCTAGCTGTCCCTAATTTTCAGTGTAAGACTAGAGAAAAGACAGTTACTAATCACAATCCACTGCCAACTTTTGAGCTACTCTTTCAGTTGGGTCCCACGCTGGTACAGTGGTAAGTCTACGGATTTACAACGCTAAAATCAGGGGTTCGATTCCCCTCAGTGGACTCAGTAGACGGCCCGATGTGGCTTTACTATAAAAAACACACACTTTAGTGGGATTGACCGTCATACTGAATAACCCAACGGCTGAAAGGGCGAGCATGTTTGGTGTGTGAGAGAGATTAGGGTAGATGTTTGACAGTCATAGTGATCAAAAGGGCTCCTTCAAACATCTAGGGTTTTAGATGGACCATAATATTTAGTAAGAAAAATATCACTTAAATCTATTTTTAAGTGTTTATATATTAGAGAAAGTTCAGGCCCCCTTTTCGCCTAGGAATACAGACATAAATCAATCATGAAAATAATAATAATATTTTGATTACTTACATCTTTAATTTTATATTTATTTCTAGTTAATACTCTGCTTTTATTTATTTATTTATTTATTGCATTATAAAAGGAAGATCCGGACCTCTGGATCTGTGCTTAGTTGCAAGGGAAAATGAAGTTCTCACTTTACAGATTTTATTGAATGGCATTAGCCAATCTAACAGAGATAAACGATTCCACTTTCATGGTCAGTTAGTATGCATTAAGTCAATTGTAGAGACAGATAGAAAAATGTGCATTCTATATAGCAAAACTATTCGTAACAAATTTATTAAAATCTCAAATGAATCTATTAAACAACTGATTAAGATTTATGAAAGTACTAATCGCACAACTTTGAATTGCACTAGTATTTGTAATGAGCTTGATGATCCATTTGAAGCACACTGTTAACAAGATCCTATACGTTTTCTTCAAGCAGCTGTTCATTATTATACTTGCTTGTCTTCTTTGATAAACCATTGTGTTACTACAGAAACTTTGTACACTAAGTGTAACACAATTATTGCAATAGAAAAGCTACAAACAGCAATGAATATTTCAATTTCTTATGCTCAAAGTTCATAAGAGTGGATGATTTGCTTAACCTTTCTCAAGAGTTAGGAGTGGAAGATAGTATCTTATGTAACAGTTGTAATGCACCTCTTAAGGTGTTTAATTGGCTTGGCAGTGTTCAACAATTAACTGTATTTAAACTTGATGATTGGTAAAGTACAACGTGTAGTTTTGAAGTAAGGTGAAAGACTAGTATTAACTCAGTAATGAGTAGTTCAATTAAGATTGTCCGTTTAAGCAGAAATCAAGTGTGTACTATAGGCAAAACAAGAAGGCTCTTGTTGATTATATGAGTGTAATTTCGGTGAATGGAAAACGGATTCGCTTGAATAACTGCATCTTGGCACAAAGGAATAAAATATTTGTAGTTGTATATAGATATATGTATATACATTGTGAACAGTATACTAAATATGATTGATAAATTGTCAAATAATTATGATATAATATAATAATAGTGCCACTAAATTCCGTAAGGAACATAGGGCCGCAATCACTTGCGGTTTCTGTAACAGGCTGGTTTTTAAGTGAGTAGGTTGTTAGTCCACTGTACAATCCCCAAATAGGAGGACCTTTTCTCAGCCCACCGAGGGGAATTGAACCCCTGATTTTAGCGTTGTAAATCTGAAGACATACCGCTGAACTAGCGGAGGGCGTCAAATAATTATACAAATCAATAATTATGAAAGCATATAACACAATCAATACAAATAACCTTATGATCTTAAATTAACATAGCATGTACATCAACACAACTGTGTTTGGTATAGACCCAACACAATTAGCAATCACACGAATGAGGTTTTATCGAAAAATGGAATAAGTTTCAAATGAGCGACAAGAATTCCATTGTTAGGTTTTTCGACCAACTGACAGGTATGACAAGGTTTACAAAACTGAGAAACATCTTGCCTAGTTTTTGGCCAAAGGAAATGTCTTATAATTTTGTCACATGTGTTATCTACACCTAAATGACCTTCCACTGGGAGTTCATGGGCAAATCTCAATATTTCTGCATGATACGCTTTTGGAATAGCGATTTGATAAACTACAGCCCAGTCCTCTGTAGTTGGTACATCTGGTTGTCTCCACTTTTCAAAAGCACACCATTTTTCAAAAATAACCATTTGAAGATTTCTCCACTTCCTCTTTGGGAGTGCATATTTAAATAGTGAAGAGATCTTTAGATGCTTTTCTTTTTCGGTGATCGGTTTGCTCCAGCAAACGAACCTTTGCCAATTGAGCCAGATCCATCACATCCATCATTGTCACTCACCAAGGCATCGCCAGTAAGACAAATATTTGCAATGTCTGGAACAAATCTATAATATCATCCTCTGAATACATGTCTATTGTTTGTCTTTGTCTTGATCTCTTAGCCTGAGCTTGAGTCATAGCACAGAAGAGAAACATATCCGGATCCTTCTCAGCAATAACATCATCCTTAGATGAAAAAGTGATTGGCTCGCTAACCATTTTGGGTTTAGCAACAACTTTCCCCCTGCGAAATCATTTCCCAAGAATAATTATACACCCTTAACTGGCAGAATAGTTCTTACTCCAACCACAACTCGTCCCGAAACAAGGTCTGATGTTAACTCGATATTATAAAGAGGAACAGTAACAAAGTTACTCTCAATACCCTGAACAGTAGCAGAACCACCAGTGGCAGAACTCAAACCTAAAGATAATAAACCCTCTAATAACAATGACTGAATCACTCTAGTATCACGTAAAATACGAATGAGAATGGGATTAGTAGTGACATTTGTCAAAGACACAGAATCAAGAGACATAGAATGTCTAAATTTCTTTCTAACTACATCAGCCATTTTATCAGTAGCCAAATCTACAGAATCGGGTGTTCTGGTGAAACGCACTGGGTATTACCTCTTTTTCTTTTTTTCTTTTTCGAATGCCAACAATCGGACACAACACGACCAGCTTTTTTTTTTTTTTTTTACAAAATTGATAGGCAGGCCTTAATGATTTTGATGAAGTTTTATCCCTATTATATGAAGATCTTGAACTAAAGAAACTGGATTTTTTAAGATAATTCTCAACTTCAGCGGATGGACAGAAATATGCTTTTGCTGAGATGGTAGGAAATGCTTTTTTATGAGGTGTTTTTATTTGTTAAAGTGCAATCACCAGAAAAAGCAGCTGCTTCCAGTAGTGTTTCAACTTTCTTTTCATCCATGCAAGTTTTGAGGTCGTCACTTACATAGTTATTAAATTCCTCAATTAGACATAATTTTCTTGGTTTGTTGGAACTGCTACCAATGATTTAAATGATTTAAATACACAAGTTTTTCGAACTTAAAAATCATATCGAGTCTTCTTTATGATCCGGAATTTCGTTTATACCCTGTCGAGGGTTCACAAGGAGGGAATTAATTTCGAGTTGATATTCGTATAATTCACTTAACCAGGAGTTACATAGCTCTTCGCTGATCACACGTAAGTTTTTCATACCTGGAATTATATAATGTCTTCGTAAAAAATACTGTTGTCCAATGTTAATAGGCTGAAATTAAATGGTATGTAATGTACAAAATCTATAAACGTTCCTGTTTAAATACCCCAAGTTCTCGATTAAAAACGTTAATAATAATTACAGTGTAACAAACCAATGATATATAAACGCGAGGCGAGTTTCTGGAAATTTCAGCTTGCACAACAATGCTGACGATACGCTAGTGGTTTTGTACGTACATATATGGTCGATTCTTACACTCTTTACAATTTATTGAATAGGTGAGAATTTCAAAATGCATATTTAATTGTATAACTTTCTTTCATTTTTAAACATGTATTTAACTGAAAGAAACATCGGCATTAAAATAGATATATAACAGTAAATCCATCATACAAGTTAATAGATAAAAAGCATAAGGGGTTCTAGATCTTATCTCTATGAGTAAATATATGATAAAACAACGATCGACAAGTAAAACAAGAGTAAGTCTAAAGAAACTGAAACACAGGTGAAACTGAAGTAGCCCCTGATGATGACAAATTAGCAGATATGACAGAATCTGTATTACAGTAAGATGATGATATTATACTAGGTGAAGAGGTAAAAACTGTGGACGATAAGCGAGTTAGTGCAATAGTAATGAGAGCAGTAAACATATTAGAGATGACGTGACAAGTACCCCAGTGACAATTCAAACTGAGATGGTTACCCATGATTAACACTTAAGGTCATATGGCCCAGCGGAAGTAACTTAATATAGTGCTTGTAACACTTCGCTTAGTAGTATTTCTAATAAGCCTACTGTTTTATTAAGCATAAAATAAACTGGTCTTGACAAAGTGTTACGATTAGACAGAATTTTGTAGTTAAAAATATCAGAGAGAGATAATAAAAAATGTCATATTCTGGAGCTACAGAAGTCATATAATTAAAAGACCTCGAGTTACAAATTTGAGTTAGTACCTAGAAGAGTATACAGACTAAATGATAAAATTAGAAGAGAATAATGATTAACAGAAGAGGGGTGGTTGATCATAAAACATAAAATGCTATTGAAAAACAACAGTTGTCAGTCAAAATGGGTTTAGTGAAGTTGCAAACAGTTGTTTGTCTGAAAGACAACAAGAGAAGAGAGGTCAGAATAAGTTTTGACTTCTCAATGAAGAGGTTCCAAGACAATAGATTCAATATTCAATCATACATAGTTCAATGTCCATTGAAAATGTTCAGCACAGTTAACCTTTCACTGTCGTTAAATGAAACAATTTGAAGTTTACCTGAAATATTGTCATATTACGTGGGGACATTTAATTAATGAAAAGAATTATAATTTCGACTGAAAAAGGGCCAGAATAGCCAGGTGGTTAAGGCACTCGACTCATATTCTCAGGGTCGCGGGTTTGACTCCCCGTCGCGCCAAAAATGCTCGCCCTTTCAGCTATGGAAGAGTTATAATGTGACAGCCAATTCCACTATTCGTTGGTAAAAGAGTAGTCCAAGAGTTGACGGTGAGTGATGATGACTAGCTGCCTTTCCTCTAGTCTTACACTGCTAAATTAGAGATAGCTAGCGCAGATAGCCCTCGTGTAACTTTGCGCGAAATTCAAAGCAAACCAAGTCAATCGATTGAAAATAAGCAAAGAATTGTTATCGGAAATAAGCGCCTCGTTGAACGAAAGATAAAGCATTGACAATCTGCGCTTGAAAGACGTATTATCTTCGTAAAAATTCATGCAACTTTGACTATTGTTCTTCGTCCAAGTCATATGAGCTCTTCACGCTTAAACACGGAAAATTTCTAAAATTTATTGAATATTTACCCCTGTTCGATCCTGCATATTACTATACAAAAAATCCACAAGTTCTATATAGAGAAGGGTATCTAGGATAAGCTAATTCAATGAGTGTGCTACAAAATCCAGACTCGTTGAGTGCTTCGAGAAAAGTAAGTAATGTTTAACCGTGCTCGACTATATTCCTTAAATAAGCCAAAAAGAACAGTTAACAATGTGCATTTGATTTTTCACAGCTACTGGGGCATCTATGGCTGGTGAGATCAGTATAAACGAACATTTTTTGAAGCTGAAAGATAATTAGTTCAAGTATTCCAAACCTGTTATGAGAAAAGTTGGAGAACTTTCAAGGCCAAAGGTATGATAATAGAGCTAAGAATGGTGTTTAAGAATTAATATACTTAAACTCAAGGGATTTTTTTATACAATATAATGCAAATTATCTGTATCTCATGCGAAATGATACAACTAATTGTATGAAATGAATGTCACTACTAAGCAGCTACAAAATAATAATCGTGAGATGTCCATGTTATTTGTCAACCCCAAAAAATCAAAATATTTTTTCATCAATACAGAAATACAGGATAAACACAAAATAATTTGCAGATGAAATGGAAATCTAATAGAAAAGTTTCGCAGAAACAACATATTAAATCATAAAAAAGAAAATCACATTTTTCATACCTTATGTTTTATTCTCCAGAAAATCTCAAGATAAATAAATTTAGCAAAACTATCGGAACACCCTTATAGTCTTTCACACAGAGATTTTTGGCAACTTCAAAAACAAATATCATTTTTCAGTTTCTTGTACTGTTCCTGACTGGTCGAAAATAAGCTCTACAGTCTTACTGGATCACTGTGTGTATCTTCAAATCAATTTCTACAGTTTTGGCGAGGAAACTGATGTGAGTGAAACAGAACTGTTTGACGAATTAACAGCTTCCTCTAAAACATGTATTGGAAGACATACACAAAAACAGACTCGCAACATCTTTTTCTATAACTACCCATCGCCTTTATTAATGGAAACCGAACTGACATTATCTAAGGCCTATCGATTATTAACGATGACTTAAATAAAATAAGCTGAGTTGGGAACAATTTTGATCAAGCATAACCTAGCACAAAAATTAAACATGGAATAAGCATTGTAAAAGTTAGCCTTAATAAAAGCAAAAATAGAAAACACGCTTGATGACCAATTATAGAGAATCTGGTCTCATATGCAACATGTAATAAAGAGAATTTATGTTACTTACTCTAAACTCTCTGTAGCCAAGATTCACTTTTTATTGTGAATTTCGAACAAACCTACTCGGGGACTATCTGCACTGGCTGACCTTATTTTATCAGTGACAGACTAGATGAAAGGCAGCTAGTCAACATCACACACCTCTACCCTTTTACCAACGAATGACCGTCACATTAAAACGCTTCCACTGATGAAAGGGCAGGCATGTTCGTTAACGAGATTTGAATCTGCGACCAGCACACTACAAGTCGAGCATCCTAACCAACAATTCATATCAGGCCTCTGCGTCAACTGAATTGAAAGAGTACAAAGGACCTAACATGGTCTTGCAGTTAGGGGACTCAAATCGCGGATTCAAATTCCGTTAACGAACATGCTCGCACTTTTAGCCCTAGGGGCGTATTAATGTTATGGTTTATGCTACTTTTCATTTGCAAATGGGTGCCCCAGGAGTTTGGAGTAGGAGCTGTTGAGAAATTGCTTGCTCTTTATTTAGTCCATCACTTCTAAACTAGAGATAGCTAGCACACATAGTCCTCGAGTAACTTGCATACAATTTAACAAACAAACAAACAGAATACAGAATTTCTAAAGTTTTACACATTAAGTAAATTATATGTATATCTTTGTACTTATTATATAAATATATAAGTATAGGTACAGAACAAAATAAATTTGACAGAATACATTGTGTTACTGATAGCGAAAATGCTATGCTTTCTGCGCATTGTAATGTAGTATACATATGGTGATAACTTGACATATAGACAGCTAATAGTGTTAGAGGGTATTAAAGTTAAACTCTTTCATCTTTAATGGCGTCATTTATGCAGTGGTGTAGAGATGGTGTTTGGTGCTTCCCCTCAAAAAAATCATCTCAACTCCTTTTGCTCTTTGCACTCTTACTTTCGTACTTCTAGCCTTACATGCCTACCATGTTGCCTACCACGATACTGTTTCTCACTATACTTTCACGATCACCTGGTCCTCGTGTAAAGAATAGAACTTTAAGGAGTCATGAAATGAATTACGGAAATAAATTAAGGGTACTTGCTGGTAATCAATTAAAGTCCATGGGAATCTCTAACAAACACCTTTCCGACTTGATCACATGCACTTATTATATGACTGACACCTTGCTTGGCTGCCAGACATCTAGAAGTTATGGCCTATACTTTATGAACTTTGATCATCAGTTAATTAAGATCTCTGATTGTGCAACAATGTGTTGTATATCATACTCCGCATTAATATAAAAATGCACCACAACTCTCGTGATTGGTATTATTTATTATTATTATATTATGGGATGAATTAGAATTATTTAGGCCACCAAAAATACGAGGAAAGCTTGAAAATATGTCCTCAAATTGTCAGGTGTTCATAAAACTGCTAAATCTTTGATCAACTGTGAGATATTAATGTATTTAAGCAGACACTAAAAACTATGGGATTTCCTTACGAATGATATTTTTGATGATATTCTAATATTTGATGTCAAGTATAAAAAAAAAAACATTTTAGTGAGCTTAATCCTATGGAAACGGCTAAATTGTGGATAAAGTGGCCCTTACTTTGGCATCTCCCAAATCTGGCGCCCGGGAGGAAATGCCCCCTCTTGCATACCATCCCCCTGCTGAATCCAACGATAGCCAATAGTTTTATGTTATCATACAATGAAGTAAATTAAACTAGTAATGTATTAGACCTAGGTAAATACAGATTATATAATAAAGTAGGTTTAAACTGTTAATAAAATAGACCAATTTACACACAGTTCATATAACGGAGTAAATTTAAACTGGTATTTTAATAGGCTCAAATCTATTTAATTACTTTTACTTTAATTTTCTGACATATCAGAGTTATTGTTGTTTTTTATCTTTTGGCTGTTAACCATTTTAGTGTAATTTATGGTGTCTTTTATATGCTTAAATAGTGTTGTACATGGAACACATCTGTTGTAATTATTGATTTATTTTATACTGAACAAAATGGTGTCTAAATATCCTACTTCATCATTTTTTAGGCATATAGATGTCCGGTGTCCAGTTGATCTGGTTTCACATATTGTACATGTAATGTAATTTACGATTTTCTCTTATGTTTAGCATCTCCTATATATTGTCACACTTATTTTCATACTGTGCCCATTTCTAAACATTGTAAATGTAATAAGAAGGTATTCCTTTACACAACCTATTAAAGTTATTCCACGTATAAATTTAGATGAAAATACAAATATTTTCACTAAAATTATTCATAGAAACAAATTTTTAAAGTGTTATTTAAGTGATTAACCTTTAAGTAAACACAAAGTGAATTACGTAACTACAAACGCTTATATAAGCACGTTATCAAAGTTGTTATATAACCATTTTCAAACAATAAGTATTACGTGATATTTTATCGCTTGGAGAAAAAGTACACTTAACAAACTGGGACACAATAGAGATAAACAAGTATTATCAAAGATACTTATGTAATAATTAGATTTGCCTCAGAACTCATTATAAAGGTTTGTCTCCGAGTATCTACTGTTAAATGTTAAATTCTATTCGGCACACATCACGTTAAATTTTTGTCAACATGAAGCCATTATGTATCCTACTAATGACTCCTGTGGTCTTCACTAATGTTCTAAAAAAGAATGTGGATCTTGGGTGCCCTGATCCCCCTGTCAAGAAAGGTTTTCAAGCAGATAAAGTAAGAAAAAAATTACTAATTTTTTTTTATATCTGTACCACCCATTTCCCAAAAAAGAAACTTAAACAATACAGACAATTAAATTCATAATTTAATTGTTAGTACTACCTGTCTTCCCTTGTATTTTGTCTTCCTGTCAGTCCACTTTTGAACTCCTGAAGAAAAAAAAAGTCAAACAGTAAAAAATAAAACTTACTTTGATATATTATTACCAGTTTTTGTTTTAAACGACTATGTTTACTTTATTTGCTTAACTACGCAGCATAAAGTTATATGCATTGTGCTTTGGAAGGGAATATTTTTTTAAACTGTGTAAAAAACAAATATTTGTCTACCTTGGAGTAAATGTATTGTTCTTTGAAAATAAATATATTTTACATTTGTGTGAAAGCAAATAATTATTTATCATTTAAAAGTACGTAGGTACATGGTATGAAATAGCCAAGATGCCAGTTCCATTCCAGATCAACCAAAAGTGTGTTACTGCCAAATACGTCATGAAAGACAATGGTAGGATTGGCGTTTTCAACCGAGCCATCGATATCGAAAGGTTCTCTAATCTCATCTTTCCTTATTGTTATTATTTAGCGTTTCTTTCAAATGTCGTTAAGATACTAATGAAATATTATATTTGCAAAGATGTTGGTTAAATAAACCGTAGTAAAACTATTTTGACGAAATGGACTGAGAGTTTTGTATGATATAGTAATCATAATAATATATATCGAATCGAACGTATTATTATTATCACATAAACGTTACTTTAACCGACTTTGTTTGTTTGTTTTGGAATTTCGCACAAAGCTACTCGAGGGCTATCTGTGCTAGCCGTCCCTAATTTAGCAGTGTAAGACTAGAGGGAAGGCAGCTAGTCATCACCACTCACCGCCAACTCTTGGGCTACTCTTTTACCAACGAAAAGTGGGATTGACCGTCACATTATACGCCCCCACGGCTGGGAGGGCGAGCATGTTTAGCGCGACGCGAGCGCGAACCCGCGACCCTCGGATTACGAGTCGCACGCCTTACGCGCTTGGCCATGCCAGGCCCCCGACTTTGTTAACACGTGACTTTACTTTCAATACGAATAAATGTGCTTCACTGTTTAATATTTGTCGGGTTTTTATATGTGTGTATGGGTAGGATTCTTTACAGTAGGTGTCTGTAACTTGTTAATGATACATTTCAACAGTAAACGGACCGCACGCAAACAATATTCGGAATAAATCAATCATTTTTACAAATGATTTTTACACAGTTAATGATCACAGTTATACCAAGAACTTTTAATAATCGTCTTTGTTCGTCTAAATTTAATACGAGTTGGCTCATTCTCGTTAGAACTCGATTTGCAAGACGAATTGTTCTTCTCTGCTTCATTATTACAATACAATCTGCGATTACTATACTTTAAAAAGTCGCCACAATGCACCTTTATGGCAAAATCTACTCTCAGTTTTCTAAGTATGTAAAAGGGTCAAATTGTTTATATTAGGTGTCTGTGATTTGATGATGATAACTGTCAACAACAAAAGGACAGCACACAATCTACTTTTTTAAAAATAATATATTCAGAACAAATTAAACGTATGTTCAAACATTCATTTCACAATTGGTTATCAAAGTTGTAACTAAAGCTTTAAATAATTCTCTTTTTATGTCAAACGTCCACACAACTGAGAAGGCGAATTATTTTTCTCTACTTTGTTTCTTACTCCACAATCTTAGATAGATTCACTAAAGTTATAATGATTAAGCTGGCAAAAGATTATCTGTGTGCAAATAATAGATGTGATATTACACCATTATAACACCAGTAATAACTCTGTTCTTACTGCTGTGTAATGTCACCTATAAAGGACTATGTTTTGCAGAATTAAAAGTTATATATTATAAAGGTGACGTCTCATAAACGAATGATTACAAATAAGATTTAACAAAGACTTTGTACATTACGCAAGCTTTAGATCACAGTAATACCGATAATAATTTAAGTTACAGTCGTCTTTCCTTGACTAGAATCTCGTAAGAATAGTGTTTAATAGCACTTTCATAACACTTTATTTCACGCTGTAACAAGGCCTCTAGCCCAATGCCAGGCAGACTGGATGTTGAATTGGCAGCTATATAAACAAGGGTTTATAAAAATAATAATTTAACAGCCTCAATAGTTACATCTATAGCTTAAAAACTACCATATCACGTGAAAGTAAAGTTATACTTGGAATACCATAAAAAATAAATACAAAATAAAATTCTGTTTATGTGTATATACATTGGAAACCTTCTACTTGTGAAATAACAGTTGATAAATATAAGAAAAATGACATATTATTTAAATTGCTGTAACTAAACAATGTTTACATACATTAAAATAAGTTTGAAAAGTTAAATTAAATATTTATGACCATGGAGTTAGTAAAAGCAGAGTTATGAACAGTTCTAAATGGTAGCCTTAATCTATATATACTTTTGTATTTATAGATTCTTTTCCATAGAAAGTATAACTATATAAAGGTAATAACATTCTAATTAGTGTACTCGACCCACGACTGCAGGAAATGGAATCTAAACACGATTCCATACATTCCTGTCCTTTCAAACATAGGGATTTTATAATGTTACGTTTAATCCTGCTATTTGTTCATAAAAGAGTATCGCAATAATTGGTGGCTGATGTTACCGATTAGTTTAGTCGTCTTACCTCTGGTCAGCATTTCAAAATTATTAGAGACAACTACAGATAGCTTAGTAGCTTTGCCATAAATGAACAAGCAAACAATTTTTCTATCTAATTAAAACTACAGAGGTGTTTTTGTAGTTTGAGGCCAGGTCGTTATGGCTTTCGACCCGTAATCTGAGGGTCGCGGGTTCGAATCCTTGTCACACCAAAAATGCTCGCCCTTTCAGCTGTTATAATGTGACGGTAAATCCAATTATTCGTTGGTAAAAGAGTAGCCCAAAAATTAACAGCTCGTGATGTTGACTAACTACCTTTCCTCTAGTTTTATACCCCTAAATTAGGGACGATTACCACAAATGTCCCTCGTGTAACTTTGGGCAAAATTAAAAATCAAACAAACAAAAACAAATTTTGAAACTTGAAATTGAACTATCTAAAAAATTAATTCTTATTTTCATATTTATAATTATTCATAATTATATTCCTCATGATTTTTAATTATTTCATTGAAAAATAATTAATTACATGAATTAACGTCGTTTTCTATTTCATGTATTGAGCAGTGGCGAAATTATCATTGCAATAGAAGGAGAGGCCTATCCACCGGACCCGGAAGTTCCAGCTAAGCTTAAAGTCGAGTTTCCGACAAGTATGTACATACGCTTGTTTGTTTGTTAGTTTTGGAATTTTGCACAAAGCTACTCGAGGGCTATCTGTGCTAGCCGTCCCAAATTTAGCAGTGTAAGACTAGAGGGAAGGCAGCTAGTCATCACCACCCACCGCCAACTCTTGGGCTACTCTTTTACCAACGAATAGTGGGATTGACCGTCACATTATACGCCCCCACGGCTGGGAGGGCGAGCATGTTTAGCGCCACGCGGGCGCGAACATGTACATACGCCTATTTTATCTTTTTATCAGTTATCATTCCAGAGAAAGTCATTGTAAAGGCATTATTTAGTTTTGTTGTTTTTAAAATGTTTTAAACCAGAAACTTATTTCATACATATAGTCAAAGGAATCCAAACAATAACATTAAACAGAATCGTCTTTAGCGTCCTGTTTGTTAATTTGTTTCTTAAAAATTCTTTACACAGTTTGAAATTAGTAAGACCAAACCTAACAGGCGGACTCGGGGTGACCAAGAGGGTCTCCTTACTTGTATGATACAGTCCCCTTATAAAGGGAGTCTAAAATATGCCTGGAAAATTATACAGGCATGATGGGAATCTAACAGTAGTTTTTAGAGTCGTTTAATTTGAATTCGACATCGAATTTTGTGTAAATCGGAACCCTGGAGCGCTGTGTTTAAAACTGTATCCCTAATCCCACTCACAAACTAGCAGGAGCAAATGTCGCACAAATGATCGGATACCACAGGTTTTTTTGTTGTTTTTTTTACTGGGACGGATCCCTTTTGAGATAGTTCTGCATTGCATGGAGATAACAAAGGAGTTTGATTGGTATATTTAGGCCCTCTGTGAATTATGAGTTATCTTTAATCCCATAGCGGGGCTTAGGTATCTTATACTAGTTGCTTAGAAACTAAGAACTTCTTTAGGTAAGGGGGCTTTAAAGACACCGAACATTTTAGGATGTTGTTCATACTTTTCTTGTACTGGTTCTGTTTTGCATTTTTCTTTAGAAAGAAAACTAAGCGAAATTTGTTTAAAAAACACACTACCTGTTATAGGTGCCAATAACCTTTTGAGTTTAAATTGAAATTTAGTTATAATATTATTTACCATCATGCATTCTATTCCTGATTAATGATAAATCTACTAATTTTACCAGTTTGATTTATTTGGCTTCTGGCGAGATATTAGAAGGAAAGGTTTGTGGAATTTTGTTTTAAAAGGTGCGTTTTTAAATTAAGACATTTGATATGGAAGTGGAAGTTCCTTATTGATTAATAAGTTTGGGTTATTTCTTTTAATTTGCTGCTTTTGTTTATTCAATGTTTCTATCACTGTAGGGCCCGGCATGGACAGATGGTTAAGGAACGCGACTCGTAATTCGATGGTCACGGGTTCGAATCCCCGTCAACCAAACATGCTCACCCTTTCAGCCATAGTGTTTTATAATGTGACGGTCAATCCCACTATTCGTTGGTAAAAGAGTAGCCCAAGAGTTGGCGGTGGGTGGTGATGACTAGCTGCCTTCCCTCTAGTCTTACACTGCTAAATTAGGAACGGCTAGCACAGATAGCCTTCGAGTAGCTTTGTGCGAAATTCCAAAACAAACAAACACACCTATATTCTTACACAGCAAAATTAGGAACGGCTAGCGCAGATAGCCCTCGCGTAGGTTTACGCGAAACTCAAAACAAACCAAATAATGTATCACTGTATTCGTTTTACTTGCTTTATTTGTGGTTAACAAAAAGACTATTCGAGACACATACCTCTGTATATTATTTTTTCAATTGTAGCGTTTGCTCATTTTTTCCTCCTAAATATGCATATTAATTAAATTTCTTTCTGAGATTGTGCTCAATCTTTCTTACTATAGAAGGTATCTTTAACCTTATCAATAAAGAACAAGGGAGAGGTTTTGTTTTTTTAATTTCTTTTTGTATCAAAAAGATACAAAATCTGAACTGTTGACTAGCGGAAAAGAGTATCATAGACGGATGAGTCCAAGTTTGAAATATTTGTTTCAAAGTTTAGGTTGTACATCGGGCAGAAGAAAGGTAAAAGATACTTCAATGTATAGTATCTATCACGAAGCATGGGGGAGAGAGTGTAATAGTTTAGGGGTGTTTTTCTGCTGAGGCGACAGGATTTATATGCAAAATAGATGGAATAATGGACTAGCACAAGTACCATTATTGGTAAAGTATTCTACTATTAAAAAGATAATGACATCAAACACTCAACTAACTTATACAGAAATTACTTAGCTAAGAAAGAAATTGCTCGAGCCATTTAAATGACGCAATGGCCTTCAAAGAGCCTCGGTATCAACCCAATTGAGCAGATCTGGGACTTGATAGATCAGAAACTACTTACAAAGAAACTTTATGGGGAAATACTAGGACAGTTGAATCCCAAAAGACAATTCGATAGGCCTCATGTAGCTTTGCACGAAATTCAAGACAAACCAAACCTGAAAAATTGTTTGCAGTTACTGAAGCAAAATATTAACTGCTGAACCTAAGCACTTCCAATGAGTTGTTTATGTTGCAACAAATATTCAGATTAATGAAAAATTGATGTGTCATCTGTGAATTACCTTTCATTGTTTTTACAGTAGCTTGGAATCTAATTTTTGATTATGTCCTGACACTTTTACACAGCACTATATATATATAGTAAGCCCGCACTCTGAACACACGAGCTGTTTGGCTTCCTCAGGGAAGGGGTACCAAAATTAGCAATATGATCTCGTCTTCTTTCACATATTCCCCTCTCCACCCTCCCCTGAGATAGCTAATTAGCGTACAGGGCTTAGTATTTTAGTTATGTCACAAAGTTTACTATTTACAACTTATTAAGTAGAACAGATTGCGTTCAACACGACAAACCTTCTTGGATAAAGCTCGTAATCTCACTCGCATTTTTCACAAACGAGGTTCCTCCTATCGCATTTTACACACACACAAAAAAGAGCATTCAATTTTTATGGGAAATCAGCGACGTTTTTACTATTGATTATGGGTTCATAAGTTTTACTTTACTTTTAAGAACATTTATTTTGACTTTATAATTATTTTCGACACTGGTTAGGGTGATAGTGAACTACTGACTATTAATCACCACTGATATACGCTCTCATTATGTATGGTTAATGCTAGCTACATATCAGTTCTTTATACAGTATGATATTACTTATTTAGTTATATTAGTTCTTTTATTTACTTTATTTGCCATATCTACGATTATTGTAACTTTTCTAAGTCTTATTATCAACACACACGATAGTGTGTCTTGTGGCCGATAAAACAGTCTGCATAAAACATTGTTTTATCATCAGGAGAGATATTAGTAATATTCCGCTTTCTGTAGTTAATCTATCTACCATATATTTTCATCAGGGACGCTTACTTCACATACCACATTTCAAAGCAATCCATTGAGAACTACTTCAAATTTCACGTATCCAATTCTATTGATTTTCTTCCTATCTCTTTCTTTGGCCCGGCATGGCCACGTGGGTTAAGTCGTTCGACTCGTAATCTGAGGGTCGCAGGTTCGAATCCCCGTCGCACCAAACATGCTCGCCTTTTGAGCCGTGAGAGCGTTATAATGTGATGGACAATTCCGTTATTCGTTGGTAGAATAGTAGCCTAAGAGTTGGCGATGGGTGGTGATGACTAGCTGCCTTCCCTATAGTCTTACACTGCTAAATTAGGGACGGCTAGCGCGGATAGACCTCAAGTAGCTTTGCACGAAATTCAGAAACATTTGTTAGCGAGGCCTCGTATTTTATTTTACCCACCATCACATCTAAAGTTAAACAAAAAAATGTTCACACCTAAGATGTTTTTGATTAGATTCTTATTATACTTTTAATGCCATTCGCTTGAATTTTCCTTATTCTATCATTTTCACGCACTCCATTTAAGCTACACTTTCCTGTAGACATTATGTGTTAGATCGATACATCCTGGACTATTTGAAATAGTCAGACAGACAAGTTCACGTTGACGTAATTTTAGTTGATAAACCTACGTGAAAAGTAAACAACTAAATACAGTAATGGTATTTATAATAGTGTCCAAAGTGAGAAACATTTACGAGCGTTCAGTGTAAATAACAGTTTTACTAATTAAGACGAGTAAACTCGTTAAAACGATGGATTAAACCAATAGTAAAGAAAAAGGTGTTTATAACAATCTCTGAAACGAACCGAAGATAAATTATTGCGAAGTAAAAGTTGTGATAAAGGAAAACATAGCTGAATATGTAGAAATGTTTTAATGCCTGTTCACAAAATAATAAGTATACGGTTTTGAACGAATCCTACATCCGTATTTTATACATAAATAAGTCGATAAAGTCCATAGAATAGTTATTGTAATGCTGATTTTTAGCAAATTACAACACATTAAGAGTTTCTTGTGTAAAATACTTTGCAGATAAAAAACAATAAAAAACAGAGTTAAAATTGAAGTTAGTTATCACGTGTTGACAACATTGGGCTTTTGTGTACCTTACTTATGGCATTGAAAAGTTTGACTAATAAAAAAATAGGTGAGGTGATTCTGTCATAAGATGGAATGGTTTGTGAGAAATTGAATAATGATTGTATTTTTATCTCTAGGTAACTCTACCTATAACACCGGGGATTACTGGGTCTTGGATACTGATTACAACACATATTCAGTTGTATATGCATGCACCAACATTGGTGGGGTTTTTCGTAGAGGTAAGTCAACTAACGTGAGACATATTATTCATAAAAAGTAACATCCATTCTGTCACAGTTGTTGGATTTAGCAATTTTATTGTAAAACTGTATAATATGCTTTGTTTGTTTGTTTTATAAGGGAGAATCGCACCTGCAATTCTAGTGCTATGAACCTTCAAATTCATTGCTGATAGTCTGACAAGGTCTGGTGGTTAGGGGTGCTCGACTTGCAATTTGCGGTTCGCGGGTTCGAATACCCAGTGAACTAGGAGCGGTATAACGTTACGATCAATTTCGCTATCTGTTAGTAAAAGAGCAGCCAAAAGGTCAGCGATGAATGGTGCTGACTAGCTTCCTTCTCTCTAGTTCAACACTGCTAAATTAGGGACGGCTAACGCAGGTAGCCTTCGTATAACATTGCTGGAAATGCAAACCAAGCTTACTGCTGAGTCATGAAAGGGGGGAAAAAAATGGCTGTCTGCTTTCTCTCTACCATGGATAATAGCGCCTCGAATTTTAGCGTTAGATGTCCGCAAACTTGTCGCTAATCCATCGAGAAACGTCTTCTGGCAAATGGTTTATAAGTGTAACAATTACTGACCCAGGAAAAGTGAACAGAAGGGATTTATATATATCGCAGTGTCTTAAAACATTTATGCTTATATTTGCGTCCATGAATTTAACTTAACAGCAGACAACTAGGTGAAAAATTTAGACTTACATACTATATTTTCGAGACCAAAAAAATTAATCAGTTTAAATGGGGTTACATTTTATATATTCCTTTCTCATGTGAAAGAATAAGTCTATATTTTGAACTTAGGTTACTGAATTAATGAATTGTAACAACAATCTTTTAATATGAAGTGTAACGCGAAACAGTTATATAAAAACATCAACTTTATTTAGATAAGTTGCTTCTGAAAGTCGGTAATCGTAAATAAAATATGATAAGTGATGATTACACTTTAGCCTATCTCTAAGCCTAAACAACCTAACAAATCATCTATCATATACCCCGCTTTTAACGACTGTAGGTTTTCAATTAAACTGAGACTATAGTAGAAAATATTTGAGTCAGAAACCTTATTTTTTATTATTAACAACACCGTAAAAAACTGTAGGATGGAATATTAGAGTTTAACTATTGCCAGAGTTTACTTAGTTATTAAGAGAAGTAGTAAACGGACGAATAAAACAATGATTATATAATACACAACAGTTAAGTTCAATTGTGAAAATTTAGAACAGTTTTAAATCCAGTGAACTTTGTGAGTTATTAGCACTTTTTTACCTCTGTTTATCATAAAATAATTTTTACTGGCCTCTACACCAATTTCAATAATTTTATCTCCCACTTTCCCAAACATAATCTGGTTATATCATTGTTAAACAGTGTTTTTAAAATTTAAAATTTGTCCTAATTATTTTATTTTACATAAAGAAGTTAACTTTCCACATAAACACATATTAAATAATGGCCATCCCCAAATTTTCCCTTCCTTTTATAGGTTCATAATCCCTACAAATTAAAAACAACAACTGTCTTTTCTAATTAGAGAAAAAAAAATCTACCTTCCAGTTCAGCTCAGAATAATATATAGACCTGGCGTCCACATTAAACGCTCACTTCAATACAAAGATCAAGCAAGTGCCTAAACTTCTGGTGATCTGAGGGTCGCAGATTCGAATCCGCGTCACACCAAATATGTTCGTCATTTCAGTCGTGGAGGCGTCATAATGTGACGATCATTCCAACTATTCGTTGGTAAAAGAGTAGCCCAAGAGTTGGCGGTGGGTTGTGATGACTAGCTGCCTTCCCTCTAGTCTTACACTGCAAAATTAGGGACTACTAGCTTTGCGCGAAATTCAAAACAAACAAACAAAAACACCTAAACTTCTACATTCATTGATTACGTAGGTTACTAAAACAAATAACGAATTAAAAAGTAGCGTCCGTGAACATTTAGGAGTACCTAACAAAATCGACCGTCCATCACCTAAGCTCGGCCATTCATTCATTCGTTCACATTCTGATGCTACGGGTTACAATATTTTTTTAACGATTTCTCAACACTTCAGGATCCTCAAACCTTGAACTATGCATTAAAGACAGTTTACTCATAAATATATACATTGTTTTATCCGCCCATTTACTCTTTTTTTAATAACTAAGTAAACTAGTTATAATTTTAGCTCATAACCATTTTTGGAACACAATTTTCAGATTTCACCGAAGATGGAATAAGCTATTCCGAAACGTTTGGATGTTTTATGTTTCATCAACCGTCTTCATCTTCATTATTAGACTTCGGTTTTCCGATCATGAATCCATTGTCAAAATTATTTGAAATTACGATCAGTGCTCACTCACTCGAATAAGTTCATCTTGTTTTTCTGTATACAAATTGATTTTGTTATGAGAATAACCAAAGTACCAACCACGCCATAATATCAGGTTAATCTACACAGAATACAAAACCACTGGCGTATAAAGCTTAATGTGCACTACTAGTTATTTTTAAAATAATGTCTTAACTTCAAGATCTTTTTTTTTACCTAAAACCTTACTTTGTTTGGTTTCGTAGCAACCAGTTTGAGTTCACGTGCTTTTATATTCTGTGATAACTTAAGGATATTGATATTAAATGTCGTTTGTAATGTTTCATGATATTTAAATAATTTCGTATATTTGATACAATAAATCAACTTTTCGAATAATATTGCTTATTATTATAATTTTTTCCTAATTCTCAGAGTCTTGCTGGATTTTAGCCCGACAGAGGACGCTTCCTAATGAAACCATCGATAAGCTATTTAACTTCCTTGATACCAATGGCATTAATTCGAAAAAACTTACTATGACCAATCAAATAAACTGTGACTGAGCTTTTCGAGTACTTTTCTTTCTCTCTAGATTTTTTTTGTATTAACCGTAAAAACTATATAACAAGAAATAAATAACAATAACTACCTGTGATTGTTACCGTCTTGTTGCTTTTATGAGTGTAAAACTAAAACGGAATAAATAGTTTCTTGAAGCTATAACGTATTGAAAATAATCTTTATTTTATCGTGTTTATTCCAAACATCACAACAATTAAAACTGTGCAAATAATGGACTTTCATTAGTCTTGTTTCTTTTTCCCTGTTGCAAGAAATAAATTAATGAACACCGATATTGGTGTCATACTTAATATATTAATACTAATACTACACAAACTTCGTATTTTTACGTATTTTATAAAGTCTACAAAGTTTAGTTGTTCTTGAACAAAAGTTTATTTTGTCCGATGGATTATTAAAATACGTTAATTTGTTGTTTAGCATGGTATGTACAGCAAATCTAACCCTTGGTGTCCGTTACTTGATGAGCTAATAACATATTTTCAAAAAAACTTTTCACATCTGAGTTACCTTCTACAGCTATTGAAAAACAAACAAACAACTACTTAGATGATCTATCTGACCAATAAAGTTTTAAAATATTAAAATATTCCTACAAGAAAAAGTAATAACTATGTACACTCTTCAAGATGATGTTACGCCAGCGAGTCTCACGTGAAGTTTATTCAAATATTATAACCAGGTTGTCTTTTCAAACTTAGCTTTGAAAATTAAATTTTGAATTAATTTAAATGTTTGTTTTTGTTAAGCATAAAGTTACATATTACGCTGTCTGTGCTCTGCTTATCGCGAGTATCAAAATTCGATGTTTTTTTAAACGTTAGGAGCCTCAAGACTTACCGATGAACTACCACCGAGGCAAGTTAAAACATAATGGCTACCCTCAAGATTTATATAAAACTTGCATGATTTAAACAAAGAAATATTTATAAATAAGTTGAAGCTGCGTATGAAAACAGGATAACGCTATCAATGTTCCCCCTCATTTTTCATGTACACAAGTACCAAGGCAATGTGTGCTGCCAATTTGTTTTTGCCTTTTTTCTAAGGGGGGGGGGATATTTTTAGACCACCGACCCTATATATTGGATCATTAGACTATTTTGCAATGTTACCAGTGGACTTTAGACCTATCGACTGCCAGGGTTATTAAGGCCATCAACGTGTTGAGATTCCTCATCGCTACTGAGGATGTTCGCAGCTGAAATAATGAAGTGCTCGACTCTTGATTGATTGTTGTGCGACCGTGCAGCTTAAAGGGAACTGGTCACTATGTTCCGGAATCCATTAATATCTTGATAAGTTCTATTTAGCGAAATACAAATACAGTTAGTGTTGTATTTGTATGATTTATAGGCAAGTATTTGGTGAAGATAATACGTTTTGACATCCTTCCCACTTACAGATTTTCTAGAGAGCGCCTTTCAATGGCCACACTGATCATTCAACAAGTTGTTTAGGGTGTGTGTATGTGTTAGTGTGGACGTTTCTGCTGTCGGTCCATATCCTGTTAATACTATAGCTTTCATCTAATATTTGCTTTTTAATTGCAGTTTTTGTTGATTGGATATTCTTAATTTTCTTTAGTTTATGATAGTTAACTAATCCTAACATTAATAAACTAACTCAAAGATCTGTTTTTTAACTGGATTATTTCCGTGTCTTGTCGTTAATAATTTTTGACTATTTAAGAATAGGCAAGAAGATGACTTCATGATGTTGTTTAAAACAAATCCTGAAGTAGTTGTACTCCCATTTGTTGTAGGTCTTCCTGTTGTAGTCCACCGCTAGTACAGTGGTAAGTCTACGGATTTACAACGTTAAAATCAGGATTTCGATTTTCTGCGGTGGATTCAGAAGATAGCTTGATATGGCTTTGCCATAAGAAAACACATTCCTGTTGTAGATACTGATGTGAATAGTTTTTCTTCTGCAGTTTACGATCTTTGGCTCACTAAATGGAAACCCTCTCTCATATTTATTATCATCATATCTCACTCAGAACATTCCCTGCTTCTTCAGTTTATTCAAGTGAAGTGCAACCTCATTTTTGTCTAAACTCTCGTCACATGAACTCCACATAGTTATTGATATTGATGACTTCCCTTATCATGGGCTCGGCATGGCCAGTTAAGGCACTCGACTTGTTATCTGAGGGTCGCGGGTTTGAATCTCTATCACATCAAAAATTCTCGCCCTTTCAGCCGTGGGGGAGTTACAATATGACCGTCAATAACACTATTCGTTAGTAAAAGAGTAGCCCAAGAGTTGGCGGTGGGTGGTAATGACTAGTTGCCTTCCCTCTAGTCTTACACTGCTAAATTAGGGACGGCTAGCGCAGATAATTATCGTGTAGCTCTGCGGGAAATTCAAAACAAACTAAACCCTTATCATGAAGGCTGTGGTACTATTCTTACAAAATGTTCCAGTTATTCATCTTCAAGCGCGATTTGTTATACTTTTAATAATATAAGTCTTTCTTTTACTTTAGCAAAGTTACTTGAAACTCACAGTTTTTTCTTTCCTCTCATTATCATGTTAGTAGCACGGTAATCAAGTTTTTAAATCTCTCTTTTTCATTTACGTTTTCAACGGACAATCTGAGGGTTATAAACAGGAAACCTTTCACATACATCCAGAAACACAAAGCTAAATCATATCAGTATATAAATAACGAATTTTAAGCTACACCGTGCAAAAACTCTTTAAATATAATAACATCAATGAAACAATACTTGATAAAACATAGGTACAATATAAATCATTTATACATAAAATAACCATAACTCAATATATTACAATTAGAAAAACACCTGCTTACAAAAACAGTAACATAAAAGTTCAAGTAAATAAATCCTTTATATAAAACAAATATTAAAATTTACCATTTTAACATTAATAATATCGTGACATACCGAATATAATGTGCTCCGAAATATACTGCGCACTCTAATCTCCATGAACAAAGAGTCAAATGTGCTTTATCACCATAAATAATACACACCTAGTATTTTACAATACTGCCGTCAAAGAAACTCTTTGATGAGAAGAATGATAGAGTATTGTACGATCTCAAATTGCACGTTCGCCGTAGTGTTTGTTATCTTAGCACTTTTGTCCGGCAAATATACCTTGTCAAAATGTTGGAATATTCGTAAAATCGCTAAAATCGAGTTCCCCTTAGGGCTTTTTGTCTTAGAAAAGAAACCCATTTATCTGTGGTGTTCATTATTCACGGCTTTCTACAACATCTTTGGTAAAATGGAGTACAGGTAGTTTTTTCTAAAACATATCCACAACTTCTAGGATATAATCAAGTAGATACGCGGCACCACCGCGGAAATTCGTTTGAAAGCCCTCATATCACAAAACATTTGGGCCTCAGTAGCACCTATAAACAATTCCAATAATGAGACAATTCTCACTTATTCTTTAAAATCAGAGAGAATTAATAAGACATATCATCGAAATGCAACATTTCTAGTAAGTATGTGTTATCGTTTACAACGTGAGTCGAATAAAATGATCTGGACTGACAGTAAAAAGAAACAACGGATTTGTTTACCATGTATTATACGCACCCTAACTTCTAGATACACTTTCAGTAAAAGAAATACGTATTATGTTCGGAAAATTACGGTAGTAGTAAGCCATAACCTCTCCGCTAATAACAATGTTACAAAGATTGCCTAAAATAGAATACTTAAATAAGCCTTCCAATACAAAATAGTAACACTCCAGTTACAGAGCATATGGGAAATTAGTTTCTATATGTATACCTGTACTGAGCCAATGCGAGAGGCTACAGAACGATGTGATTGTGGTTCAAAATGTAATGACACTGAATATTCTCTAAACTTTCAGCTTTGAGCATATTGTAAAAACGACAGTCAATTTCATTATTAAATTCAAAGAAGCGGTAAAAGCTGTGACTGATTCCTTCTTCCTAACGATATGTTAATTTTACCAACACAGGTAGGTTTATGTTAAATGTTGCCTAACAGCTTCTCCCTGATTCAGCAAAGATTCTCTGCTACCTTAGGTTTTCCATTTTCCAATGTTGATATTCCTTGCACAGTGTCATATCCAGGCAGTAGCACATCTAGCAACCTAACCTTAACAGTGATGCCATCATCTTGTCACTTCTTCAAGTTGAACTCTATCACAAAGCTCCTGGGTCACTATTCCGCCAACGAAGCCATTAATGGAGCTAAGTGGGTAATAATAGACATAGCTGCAGTTGAGATTTTTAGAGATATAATAGTATCTCGGGAAGAACTGGGTTTAAAACCAAAAAACTTAATTTTCAATTTAGCACACATAGTGTATACTTTCGTTTCTTTACACAATTGCCTCATTGAAGATAAGCCTATATTTCATTTTTATTCTGGTATTCTCTTGGCATCTATCAGTCAGACTCCAAACTGTCAGTATTTAAATGGTCGAGAAGACTCATTCGTTTTTTATCAGCTGCTGCTGATATAATCCTGAGCTGCTACATGACTCTCTGAAAAGTGAAGAGTTCACTTAGTGAACTATAGTCAAGTTAAAGCTGGCGGTGGGGGGAGTTTCAGCCATAAAGAGCCACATGGAAAACGACATGTTTGATAGGGGAGTTAACATTAACCTACCTGCCCTGAATCAAATTGTGATTGTAGAGTTTCACATTTAAAATTAAAAACTAAAAGTTCTGTTTCTGCTGCAGCAAACATCTATACTTACACTACAATAAAATATAAATGTGTGACAAGAAAACCAAGAAACACGAAGTTAACAGAGGGGGTTCAACGAAAACAATGTGCTACTCCAATAAGAATTAAAATGAAAATAAGTCTGATTGCTCACAAGATCATTGAAGTTATAGGAATGTGCAGAGGGATTATGATAAGTCTGAAGAAATACAGAAAAAAATCAAAAAAGTTCAGGAAGGCTGCAATAATAATTGATGAAGTGAAAAAGCCATTAATGAGGTATAAAAAATTAGCGATAAATTTTTTTGTTTCGAATTTCGCGCAAAGCTACTCGAGGGCTATCTGCTCTAGCCGTCCCTAATTTACCAGTGTAAGACTAGAGGGAAGACAGTTAGGCATCACTACCTACCGCCAACTCCCGATCTACTCTTTTACCAACGAATAGTGGGATTGACAGTAACATTACAACGCTACCATGGCCGAAAGGGCGAGCATATTTGGTGTGATTGGGATTTGAACTCGTGATCCTCGGATTACGAGTCGAGTGCCTTAACCACCTGGCCATGCCGGGCCTAGTGGTAGAATGAAATATACAGGAAATTAATTATCATTAAATACAAATATTAAACCCTCACATCTCTTTCCAAATTGATTCAAGAGTTCCAGTTAAACACCATCTGTTACAAAATATGGACTAGAAGAACTTATTTGATTTGAACTCATTACCTCTGTTGTTGTGCCATCTGGTACTAAAGTATCTTCTAGGAATACCCCAGCCATTACACTAGAAAAAGTAAGTGCGTTCAGTTAGAGGTAATTATTGTTTGGCTTTATTTTCATTATGATTGTTCCAGAGACTTCCCCACAAATAATGGGGCAATATAAAGGGCTATATTTAAATACTTTACATATGAAACTGTAGGTCTTTATTGTGAAACTAATAACAGAATATTTAATAAGATAGACCAAATAGGCAATTTCTCAGTAAACTTGTTTATGAGTATCTCATAAAAATCTTCAAAATTACTTGGTAAGAATGCCTTACCACGCGATCTGCTTAACTCATCTAAATACGCAGTAAAGTTTCTTTGGGTCTTCACTTTAAAAGCTGTGAACTTGATTGACCCTATTGATTGCTCAGTTCTCCAATGTGTTGAATTAGTAGCACAACTGGTTGACAATTAAATCCCAGCCATCGAGTCCTGTTTCACCCTTGAACATCAAGCACCATGGAAATTCAACATCAGGCAATGCACTACTTCTTTCTTTAGTTCATCCATTCAAAACAAAAATGTCCTTAAAACATTTTATGAAACGACCCTGGTATTTTTCTTGAACACTGTTGGGTTTATCCACTTTACTACTGAGTAGTGGTAATAGGCATCTCCACCAAAGTCCAGCTAACATACCCTAGGAAATACTCTCTCTTCGTTTTTGTAGTCCAGAAAAAAACATATTCTGATAAATGTAGTGTTCTTTGGCTAAGTCTTCAATGAGGTGACTCACTGTCATTAAAAAAAGGCATATAAGACCTCATCATTACATCACATAGTGTCTTTTGCTGACAGACACGGTTATGAAGCATCATCAATGCGCCTCTCCAGCCTAGAAAACTCCTAACCCCTAATGCTGTTAGATAGTAACAAGAAGCCACATGCTTCAACTTACAGTGTTGCGTTTGGTTTGAATTTCGTGCGAAGCTGCACGAGGGTTATCTGCTTTAGCCGTCCCCAATTTAACAGCAAAGGACGAGAGGAAAGGCAGCTAGTCACTACTACCCACCGCCATTAGTTGGTAATATTCAACTGGCTATTTGTACGTGAGACAAACATTCTAATTTTCAGCCATTACGTTTCATTTAATGTTATAAAGAGCTCAAGTAAAGCAATGATTAAGTTACTTTTAACACTAAAGTATACCTGTACTTGGTTTATATAAAACCTCAAAAGGATCACATGATTAAAACAACTTTGTTTAACGGCGAGAAGTTTGTTTAGAATTAAGCACAAAGCTACACATTAGGCTATCGTGCTCTGCCCACCATATGTATTGAAACCTGGTTTTTAGCAGTGCG
Source organism: Tachypleus tridentatus (assembly GCF_004210375.1). NCBI lineage: Eukaryota > Metazoa > Arthropoda > Merostomata > Xiphosura > Limulidae > Tachypleus > Tachypleus tridentatus. The sequence goes on from NC_134835.1 coordinate 60,636,294, forward strand.
AGTTTGCAGACATACCGCTTTCCCACTAGTAGGCGAATTGTAAGTAGTAACACACTACACTTGGGACTGTATTCAATACTTATTATTTGACACAATAAACAAGTTTATGCTGTTATTCAGTGGTTCTCAAGAGAGTTGCAGTAGTAAGTGTACCGTTATGAAAAATTTTCAGCTTAACTTCAAAATACAAAAGGCTCCTGACTTCACAATGTTATCTCTAAACCATTTTTAAAACTTTTCTTATTAATATTTCTATTTTAAAGAATGTTTATATGTATATATATTTACCATGATCCAAATAATGGCATGAAAATATTACCAGTTGACCCAGAAAACGGACTGCAACACCTTATCTCTGACTATCACTTGCAAATACTTCTTACGAAGTTTAACTCTTTGCATAAAGATTAGGAATAAATAATTATTGTAACTTCCTTTATTACTTTTTTACTTGTTACATTTGGCAACGCAACAAACCGTTTTTACAGATAACTTTATCCAAGTTAAGGAAAATTATAATTTCTGATACTATACATTACCTCTTCTTACAAAATAACTAGAATCCTACACTGACCTGGTGGAGAGGCCTATGCAAACCTTATCTAGATAAGCACCCTTAGGAAAGCGACAATGGCGTGTGACATCTCAACGCAGAACACAGCCGTGAGAGACATCATGTCTGAGCTAGATATACTCTTTGCCAGCTATGAAAATATGTGTTGCTAAATTGGAAAGGGAAACATCCACAGGCAATGGATGTATCAAATAGTGTATAGTGGCTAAGGCACATCAGACTGTAATGGGTGGGTCAACTAAATTCAAAACCTTGTAATATTGGATATTTGTCTTCCAGTTCATAGCAGAAGGAGAGTCACAACCATTTTCACCTCAAGCTCAGGAAGCAGGAGAAATACAAATTCTGTTCTAATTACTCAAGCATAACACCTCTGTGTAAAATCAGTGCACAACCAAAACCAGGCCACCTGCGAATTGATATTTTAGGGATGAATGTAATGTGGTGGTTCATTCATATTCAAAACCAGGCAGCATTGAGAATTTAATGTCCAGGTCAAGGTAGTAAGAAGGCCCTCAACCAGTCACACGTGTGAGGACTTATGTTAACTAGTCTAGTTCTAATCCAACACCAGACCACACAGGTATCAACATCTAGATGGTGGTAGGATGAAGGGTTCCAGCTGAAGGAAGGTGAATTATCTCTAATGCATAACCAGGTGTGAGATATTGTTTATCCAGTCTATGGTAGGAGGAGGGTTCGAACCATTTACACTGACAGAATAGGATTGAACAAACTCAAGAGGATGCTTTCATGGTTCATCACTCCAGCAGCTAGAAGCTGATAAGTGGCAAAAATTCCTGAAGCAACGTAGAAGGACAAAACATTGGGAAGTCCATAGAAAAACTTTAAAATTCCAGTGAGTGACCACAAAACTGTTTTTAAAAGCAGGCTGTCTTGATTTATTCAATGAGGATAGAAGGAATGGGCAGCTATCCCAACATTGCTTAATTCACGACAGTCAATATTTTGGACATAGTCAAGATGCAAAACATTGTGAGGATGAACCTATTAGCAGTCTTGTGGAGCACCCCATCTCAACAGTAGTTACTATAGATCATAATGGCTATACAATGAGAATTTATGGATTAGTATACCTGAACAGGCACCACTCATCACAGAGCAGAATTCAAGATGTACATTTCTGACCCTGAAAGAGTGAAAAAAACTTACCCACTCACAGTTAAACCTAGATGTGGAGAATGATAATAGGCATTATTCAGTATCCAGATGAATAGATGGTCACATAATGAAGGTAATGGGAAATAAATGTATTATGTATGTTCCACATGTCAGTCTGAATGATTTTCTCCAATGAAAAACCAAAACGGGTAGCCAAGAAAAGAAGGGGACCAGACCTGATGAGAGGATACTTAGAAAAGAAGTTGAAAATCAAAATCAATGATAAATAAGCCAATCCAATAAGCTGGCAAATCCATCCCATAAGGGTGGTATGGGAATATCATGGAGAAAGGGTTCTAATGGCTAAAGAATTTGATAGGCACTAAGCAAAGGAAAAGATTATGCCTGGAGAACTAATAGCTCCATTACCAGTAAATGAAGTGGAGAAGGCAAGGTTCAACTAAGACAAGATTTGAAAAACAACCCAAGTAGATAAGCCAACCTACTCGAGTTACCTCTCAAAGAAGGAACCAGGTGTAGTTGAGAGATATCTGATTGGATGGACCTAATAGCATTCCATCATCCATTAAACCCACTCACCACATGAATGAATAAGTCCAGTGAAGGCACTGACCAACCAACAAGATATGTAGGGTGCAGATACCAGCTCAAGTGAAAAACAGCAGAATCAATAAACGTAATCCTTGAAGACAAAAAAAAGGTAATATCTAAATGTTAGGTAAACAGGAATGCAAAAGTATGCATACACAACATCCACTTTCATCATCCAAACACCAGGAGTAAATGCCCAGTGCAAATGAAGGAAGAAAACAAATGAGTCAGAATACCACTCCCTAAATCTTATAGGGAATGATAAACAACCTGTACTACGATCCTGTCAGTCATCCTTCTCCAGGTTCTATAGCATCCTTAAGAAGACAATTCTGAACTATTTCAGAGGCATACTGGCAAGAACGAGATTCTCAAGGAGGGTAAAGTGTGAGTGTTGACAACAGAAAATCTAAATGATGTTAAACCACCAAAATGTAATTATCCACAGCATGAACCCCAAAATTTATAGAAAAAGGAAGTACCAGGTAGTCAGAGGAAGGTGCAACATGTAATACAGATGAAATCATGTGACACAGACAAGAGGTAATGTACCTGTAACATCATGTCCAGAAAAGCTTAAGACAGTCTGGAGGATTAAAAGAGGGATTATGAGATTACACATTAAAGGAAAAAGGTTAAAAAATACTATCCAAATCGCCATCTTCTTGTTCAAGTTCACTTGGAAAAAGAATAACTGGTTTGGGATCAGGAGACACTACATACCACATAATGAACTCCAATTCTTTACATACAAAAATTGAGACCTCCTCAATTGAAAATGTAGAGCCTAAAGCCTGATAAACTGAGGTGCAGCAGTAGCCATTATTTGAAATTTGGAATTCATAACTGAGAGTTGATAACAAAAGTAAAAACCTACAGTAACTTACATTTTGTAAAGGAAAAAAAAATTGAAAGATTGAAATCAAACAAACAAAATTTCATACGCCTTCACGTTACTGTGAAAAATCAACAAGTGAAGATTGAGTTTTACAATATATAAGAAGCCAGCTACACCAAGAGGATGTGTTGCACTCCTACTGGTGGAGGGATTGCTGCATGCTCATTTGCATGATACTGTCCAGCTGTACCACATTAAAACATAAGAGGTAGATGGAAGTACCAAGGCTAGTAGCAAGCAAAAAATTTTATATCTAGAAAAAGCAGAAATGAATGAGAAAAACTATGGGATAAGGTATCATACTGGACATTATTAGCAAGAATACAAATAATAATTTCCTGATTGGTTCACTTTGAATACCTGACTACCTCCCAAAAGCAACAAGTTTTCACTTCAATGCTTCTCATATGAATGAGGTGGCAGATCATCCACTTGTAAATATGGGATTAAATAAACTACTAAGATAAATAGTAACATAAAATTCACTTACAACATCATATAAAATAATTATATCTATAGGTTTCCAATAAAATAAAATAGATTTTTAATTACATTTCATATTGAACATTTTATAATTGCACAAAACATACAAGTTGAGTTAAATACAAACTATTAAAATGATATATTTGATAATTCATATAATCTCTTCAACACATTTAATCAATTTACTGCACAGCATAATATTTTAAATAAGCATTAGACGTACTTTCCATGAGGTCAAATGATTTCTACTGGAGATACAGCTAACATACGAAGCATCAAATAACTGTGCTAATATAGTATCGTATTCATTAATGATTTCTTGATACAAAAGAAAAATGTTTTACACGAGTGAAAAAACTGTAATATTCCTGGAAAGTATGAAAAGTCCTCCTTTCAACTAGTTCAATACACAGAGTTGGTTAATAATACAGAGATAAGCTGTTCTCACTAAACATTGTGGACTACTAAGAATTTATTCTTAATAATCACAAAAACTTTGGTTACTTTAGTATATTACTTTATTACCTTAAGGATAATAGTTTCATCTGAGTTACATATAATACACAAGTGATAATGTATTTATAAAAATAAAAGAAACAGAATTATTAACTTCAAGACATTTCTCAACATTGTAACGTAAACAATATAAATTCAAGTTTACACACCTTAAGGATTTCTAACCTCAAAAATTGTTTGATACTGATATCTGTATAAAAGTTGCAAAATTCCATATCTTTCAATTTCCATCAGAAATGCCAGTATATTAATCTTCAGGATATAGTAAGTTGTTTAACACAGAAAGGTTGATTTGTTGTTGTAAGAAAATCTTGTAACAAACATCATAAAGTAACTCTTATCAACAAGAATGTGAAAAAAACTGCATCTTGCCTTATGATAAAACTTAAGATGTGTGGTTAAAACATTTAGAAACATCTTTGTTTTGTAACAATAAATAACTGTGATTTAAATGAAGTATTACTATTATTAATTAAACACCACAAGACATATGAGTAAACCAATCAACTTTTACATACTTTTGTTTCTAGTATGAAATCATTAAAACATTTGGACAATAGTTAAAGCGACAGAAATATGAAATAATAAAAGACTTTTCTTATGAAAAGTTTCAACTAAGAATAAATCATATTATTACTGAGTAAATATTTCAGCAAGATCGAAACATTAACTATCAACTTTATGAGAGTTTAACAAAGAAGTAGGATTACTTCTAAAAATAAACTTTCAGTGCAGCAATTATACTATGCATTTGTGTCTTAAAATACTTATACATATTCTATAAAATCAAGTCTAGTTTCAAAGGTACAATAAACACACGGTAAAATAATTAACACTTTGAATAACGTAACATTCTGAACATCTGAAAGGCACTAAATAAACAAGTCATTTTAGATTGTACATAAGTTTTCTTGTCAACTTATCATCTGCCTTTAATTTCTTAGTATAAAGTATATAAACTGTAGTTTTATATTCTTTGTTCATTTTACATCATTTGTTTGTTTAATTACATATATAAGCTTAGATAGAAGTTTAACACTATTATCAATGTTAAACAATATGTTGCAATGTGGCAAGTAGTATTATCACTATTTTCAATGCTGCCAGTGGGAAAACTATGTTGCTGTGAAGTAAAAACAAGTAAACGTTTACCAAAATCTTGGTACCCTTGCCTCCTTTCCAATGAATGTTATATAATACTGATATGTTATTGCTGAAAAACATTAATCATCTAATAATTTGTGAAATCCAAAAAATGGGTTAAACAGCATTCAATTTGTCCTACATTTGAGTCCTAAGCTTCTTTCAATATACTAACAGTCTTAACTTGTAATAGAATAAGATATTTCTACAAACTATTATACAAAATGTCTCCAAACCAGCTGACTGTAAACTCATACACATTTACTCTAACATCACAAACACATGTGAAGCTTAGACTCAAACTATTACAATTTTTACTTAATTATACAGTTCATTAGAAGCCATGAATTGTCCTTGAATGATCTCCATTTCTCAGAAGTTTTTAGAACTGTGTAAAACGTTTAGAAAAATTTGATCACTGATCAAATCATTCATGTCACAAAACATATGTAATAAATAATAAATTTGGGAACTTGACAAATTACAATTATTAAATCCACATCACACCTTTTTATTAGAGGAAACATGTCTATTAGATCGGTCTCTCAAGAAGTACTGTCTTTCAAAAATATTTTGATCCTTCTGATTTTCTTGATCAAAAATTTCTTGAAGCTTCATAGCAAGTAT